>NC_058084.1:382702790-382843668 GCF_014858855.1 Bufo gargarizans
CAAGGTCCACCTAACCACAGATACGTGGACCAGTAAGCACGGCCAGGGACGCTATATCTCCCTAACTGCACACTGGGTAAATGTAGTGGCAGCTGGGCCCCAGGCGGAGAGCTGTTTGGCGCACGTCCTGCCGCCGCCAAGGATCGCAGGGCAACATTCTTTGCCTCCTGTTGCCACCTCCTCCTTCTCGGCTTCCTCCTCCTCTTCTTCCACCTGCTCATCCAGTCAGCCACACACCTTCACCACCAACTTCAGCACAGCCCGGGGTAAACGTCAGCAGGCCATTCTGAAACTCATATGTTTGGGGGACAGGCCCCACACCGCACAGGAGTTGTGGCGGGGTATTGAACAACAGACCGACGAGTGGTTGCTGCCGGTGAGCCTCAAGCCCGGCCTGGTGGTGTGTGATAATGGGCGAAATCTCGTTGCAGCTCTGGGACTAGCCAATTTGACGCACATCCCTTGCTTGGCGCATGTGCTGAATTTGGTGGTGCAGAAGTTCATTCACAACTACCCCGACATGTCAGAGCTGCTGCATAAAGTGCGGGCCGTCTGTTCGCGCTTCCGGCGTTCACATCCTGCCGCTGCTCGCCTGTCTGCGCTACAGCGTAACTTCGGCCTTCCCGCTCACCGCCTCATATGCGACGTGCCCACCAGGTGGAACTCCACCTTGCACATGCTGGACAGACTGTGCGAGCAGCAGCAGGCCATAGTGGAGTTTCAGCTGCAGCACGCACGGGTCAGTCGCACTACAGAACAGCACCACTTCACCACCAATGACTGGGCCTCCATGCGAGACCTGTGTGCCCTGTTGCGCTGTTTCGAGTACTCCACCAACATGGCCAGTGGCGATGACACCGTTATCAGCGTTACAATACCACTTCTATGTCTCCTTGAGAAAACACTTAGGGCGATGATGGAAGAGGAGGTGGCCCAGGAGGAGGAGGAGGAGGATGAGGAAGAGGGGTCATTTTTAGCACTTTCAGGCCAGTCTCTTCGAAGTGACTCAGAGGGAGGTTTTTGGCAACAGCAGAGGCCAGGTACAAATGTGGCCAGCCAGGGCCCACTACTGGAGGACGAGGAGGACGAGGATGAGGAGGAGGTGGAGGAGGATGAGGATGAAGCATGGTCACAGCGGGGTGGCACCCAACGCAGCTCGGGTCCATCACTGGTGCGTGGCTGGGGGGAAAGGCAGGACGATGACGATACGCCTCCCACAGAGGACAGCTTGTCCTTATCCCTGGGCAGCCTGGCACACATGAGCGACTACATGCTGCAGTGCCTGCGCAACGACAGCAGAGTTGCCCACATTTTAACCTGTGCGGACTACTGGGTTGCCACCCTGCTGGATCCACGCTACAAAGACAATGTGCCCACCTTACTTCCTGCACTGGAGCGTGATAGGAAGATGCGCGAGTACAAGCGCACGTTGGTAGACGCGCTACTGAGAGCATTCCCAAATGTCACAGGGGAACAAGTGGAAGCCCAAGGCCAAGGCAGAGGAGGAGCAAGAGGTCGCCAAGGCAGCTGTGTCACGGCCAGCTCCTCTGAGGGCAGGGTTAGCATGGCAGAGATGTGGAAAACTTTTGTCAACACGCCACAGCTAACTGCACCACCACCTGATACGCAACGTGTTAGCAGGAGGCAACATTTCACTAACATGGTGGAACAGTACGTGTGCACACCCCTCCACGTACTGACTGATGGTTCGGCCCCATTCAACTTCTGGGTCTCTAAATTGTCCACGTGGCCAGAGCTAGCCTTTTATGCCTTGGAGGTGCTGGCCTGCCCGGCAGCCAGCGTTTTGTCTGAACGTGTATTCAGCACGGCAGGGGGCGTCATTACAGACAAACGCAGCCGCCTGTCTACAGCCAATGTGGACAAGCTGACGTTCATAAAAATGAACCAGGCATGGATCCCACAGGACCTGTCCGTCCCTTGTCCAGATTAGACATTAACTACCTCCCCATAACCATATATTATTGGACTCCAGGGCACTTCCTCATTCAATCCTATTTTTATTTTCATTTTACCATTATATTGCGATGCTACCCAAAGTTGAATGAACCTCTCCTCTGCCTGTGTGCTAGGCCTAAATATATGCCAATGGACTGTTGCAGTGGTGGCTGACATGAAGCCTGATTCTCTGCTATGACATGCAGACTAATTCTCTGCTGACATGAAGCCAGATTGTCTGTTACGGGACCTCTCTCCTCTGCCTGGGTGCTGGGCCTAAATTTATGACAATGGACTGTTGCAGTGGTGGCTGACGTGAAGCCTGATTCTCTGCTATGACATGCAGACTGATTCTCTGCTGACATGAAGCCAGATCGTCTGTTACGGGACCTCTCTGCTCTGCCTGTGTGCTAGGCCTAAATATATGCCAATGGACTGTTGCAGTGGTGGGTGACGTGAAGCCTCATTCTCTGCTATGACATGCAGACTGATTCTCTGCTGACATGAAGCCAGATTGTCTGTTACAGGGACCTCTCTGCTCTGCCTGTGTGCTAGGCCTAAATATATGCCAATGGACTGTTGCAGTGGTGGGTGACGTGAAGCCTCATTCTCTGCTATGACATGCAGACTGATTCTCTGCTGTCATGAAGCCAGATTGTCTGTTACGGGACCTCTCTGCTCTGCCTGTGTGCTAGGCCTAAATATATGCCAATGGACTGTTGCAGTGGTGGGTGACGTGAAGCCTCATTCTCTGCTATGACATGCAGACTGATTCTCTGCTGACATGAAGCCAGATTGTCTGTTACGGGACCTCTCTGCTCTGCCTGTGTGCTAGGCCTAAATATATGCCAATGGACTGTTGCAGTGGTGGGTGACGTGAAGCCTCATTCTCTGCTATGACATGCAGACTGATTCTCTGCTGTCATGAAGCCAGATTGTCTGTTACGGGACCTCTCTGCTCTGCCTGTGTGCTAGGCCTAAATATATGCCAATGGACTGTTGCAGTGGTGGGTGACGTGAAGCCTCATTCTCTGCTATGACATGCAGACTAATTCTCTGCTGACATGAAGACAGATTCTCTGTTACGGGACCTCTCTCCTCTGCCTGTGTGTGTGCTGGGCCTAAATATATGCCAATGGACTGTTGCAGTGGTGGCTGACGTGAAGCCTCATTCTCTGCTATGACATGCAGACTGATTCTCTGCTGACATGAAGCCAGATTCTCTGTTACGGGACCTCTCTCCTCTGCCTGTGTGTGTGCTGGGCCTAAATATATGCCAATGGACTGTTGCAGTGGTGGCTGACGTGAAGCCTCATTCTCTGCTATGACATGCAGACTGATTCTCTGCTGACATGAAGCCAGATTCTCTGTTACGGGACCTCTCTCCTCTGCCTGTGTGTGTGCTGGGCCTAAATATATGCCAATGGACTGTTGCAGTGGTGGCTGACGTGAAGCCTCATTCTCTGCTATGACATGCAGACTGATTCTCTGCTGACATGAAGCCAGATTCTCTGTTACGGGACCTCTCTCCTCTGCCTGTGTGCTAGGCCTAAATATACAGACGTGGACAAAATTGTTGGTACCCTTTGGTCAATGAAAGAAAAAGTCACAATGGTCACAGAAATAACTTTAATCTGACAAAAGTAATAATAAATTAAAATTCTATAAATGTTAACCAATGAAAGTCAGACATTGTTTTTCAACCATGCTTCAACAGAATTATGTAAAAAAATAAACTCATGAAACAGGCATGGACAAAAATGATGGTACCCCTAGAAAACACAGAACATAATGTGACCAAAGGGACATGTTAATTCAAGGTGTGTCCACTAATTAGCATCACAGGTGTCTACAACCTTGTAATCAGCCATTGGGCCTATATATATGGCTCCAGGTAATCACTGTGTTGTTTGGTGATATGGTGTGTACCACACTCGACATGGACCAGAGGAAGCAAAGGAAAGAGCTGTCTCAAGAGATCAGAAAGAAAATTATAGACAAGCATGTTAAAGGTAAAGGCTATAAGACCATCTCCAAGCAACTAGATGTTCCTGTGAGTACAGTTGCACATATTATTCATAAGTTTAAGATCCATGGGACTGTAGCCAACCTCCCTGGACGTGGCCGCAGGAGGAAAATTGATGACAAATCTAAGAGACGGATAATCCGAATGGTAACAAAAGAGCCTAGAAAGACTTCTAAAGAGATTCAAGGTGAACTTCATGCTCAAGGAACATCAGTGTCAGATCGCACCATCCGTCGTTGTTTGAGCCAAAGTGGACTACATGGGAGACGACCAAGGAGGACACCATTGTTGAAAACGAATCATAAAAAAGCAAGACTGGAATATGCCAAACTACATGTTGACAAGCCACAAAGCTTCTGGGAGAATGTCCTGTGGACAGATGAGACAAAAATCGAAGTTTTTGCCAAGGCACATCAGCTGTATGTTCACAGACGAAAAAATGAAGCATATCAAGAAAAGAACACTGTCCCTACTGTGAAACATGGAGGAGGCTCTGTTATGTTCTGGGGCTGCTTTGCTGCGTCTGGCACAGGGTGTCTTGAATCTGTGCAGGGTACAATGAAATCTCAAGACTATCAAGGAATTCTAGAGAGAAATGTACTAGCCAGTGTCAGAAAGCTTGGTCTCAGTCGCAGGTCATGGGTCTTGCAACAGGACAATGACCCAAAACACACCGCTAAAAACACCCAAGAATGGCTAAGAGGAAAAAATTGGACTATTCTAAAGTGGCCTTCTATGAGCCCTGACCTCAATCCTATTGAGCATCTTTGGAAGGAGCTGAAACATGCAGTCTGGAAAAGGCACCCTTCAAACCGGACACAACTGGAGCAGTTTGCTCATGAGGAGTGGGCCAAAATACCTGCTGAGAGGTGCAGATGTCTCATTGACAGTTACAGGAAGCGTTTGATTGCAGTGATTGCCTCAAAAGGTTGCGCAACAAAATATTAAGTTAGGGGTACCATCATTTTTGTCCATGCCTGTTTCATGAGTTTATTTTTTTACATAATTCTGTTGAAGCATGGTTGAAAAACAATGTCTGACTTTCATTGGTTAACATTTATAGAATTTTAATTTATTATTACTTTTGTCAGATTAAAGTTATTTCTGTGACCATTGTGACTTTTTCTTTCATTGACCAAAGGGTACCAACAATTTTGTCCACGTCTGTATGCCAATGGACTGTTGCAGTGGTGGCTGACGTGAAGCCTCATTCTCTGCTATGACATGCAGACTAATTCTCTGCTGACATGAAGACAGATTCTCTGTTACGGGACCTCTCTCCTCTGCCTGGGTGCCGGGGCCTAAATATCTGAGAATGGACTGTTCCAGTGGTGGGTGACGGGAAGCCAGATTCTCTGCTATGGAACCTCTCTCCAATTGATTTTGGTTAATTTTTATTTATTTAATTTTTATTTTAATTAATTTCCCTATCCACATTTGTTTGCAGGGGATTTACCTACATGTTGCTGCCTTTTGCAGCCCTCTAGCCCTTTCCTGGGCTGTTTTACAGCCGTTTTAGTGCCGAAAAGTTCGGGTCCCCATTGACTTCAATGGGGTTCGGGTTCGGGACGAAGTTCGGATCGGGTTCGGATCCCGAACCCGAACATTTCCGGGATGTTCGGCCGAACTTCTCGAACCCGAACATCCAGGTGTTCGCTCAACTCTAATTATAACTCGAAATAATCGCATGGCGATTTCAACTTAGTACTGCTATATTCCATATTCGTTAATCCTAGCCTATGGAATATAGCAGTGCTAAGTTGAAATCACAATTCGATTAATTCAAGTTATAATAATCGAATTGCGATTTAAACTTTTAACGTATATTCTTAATATTGCTCTAACTTCGTCTTTTAGAATATTCATAATATTGCTCTAATTTAGTCTTTTAGAATATGACGAATATTCTAAAAGACGAAGTTAGAGCAATATTACGAAATTTCGTAAAATACACATATAGATTGTAATTTAGCTAATATAGTGCTATAATCATTTTTTTTTCTCTAATTTTTTTTGCCTCTTCTGAACTTAAGTTTTGTAAAATATGTACACTGTTAAAAAAATTACTATAGCAGTATATTAGCTAAATTACAATCTATATGTGTATTTTACGAAATTTCGTAATATTGCTCTAACTTCGTCTTTTAGAATAATCGTCAATACCGTTGCCTTATACTATTAAAAGAAAAATCACAATACGCGATTAATTAAATCGCATATTATTCGCGATAATTGGAATAATTATGAATATTCGATTTCGATGAATATAACACGAATATTCGCGAAATATCGCGAAATCGAATATGGCACCTCCCGCTCATCACTAGTCAGTACGTGTAGGCGTGTGCATAGGTACGGTTCCAACATGTTATTCAAATGCTGCCTCCTGCTAACACGCTCCATATCAGCAGTTGAGGCCGGTTGTTGCGGCAAGGTGACAAAGCTTTTCCACATGTCGGCCATGCTAACCCTGCCTTCTGAGTTGCTGGCGCTGACACAGCTGTGTTTGCGACCTCTTCCTCCTCCCCTACCTTCACCTTGTGCTTCAACTTGTCCCCTGGCGTCAGTCGGTAATGCTCTCAGGAGCGCGTCTACCAGCGTGCGCCTGTAGTCGCGCGTCTTCCGATCACACTCCAGTAAGGGAATTAAGGATGTCACATTGTCTTTGTAACGGGACTCAGTAGTCAGCACATGTTAAAATGTGGGCAACTCTGCTGTTGTTGTGCAGGCACTGCAGCATGTAGTTGCTCATGTGTGCCAGGCTGCCCAGAGGTAAGGACAAGCTGACCTCTGTAGGAGGCGTATCGTCTGCGTCATCCGTATCTCCCCAGCCACGCACCAGTGATGGGCCCGAGCTGTGTTGGGTGCCACCCCGCTGTGAACATGCTTCATTCTCATCCTCCTCCTCATCCTCCAGTAGTGGTCCCTGGCTAGCCAAATTTGTACCTGGCCTCTGCTGTTGCAAAAAAACTCCATCTGAGCCACTTCTAAAAGACTGGCCCGAAAGTGTTAGAAATGACCCCTCTTCCTCCTCCTCCTGGGCCACATCCTCTTCCATCATCGCCCTAAGTGTTTTCTCAAGGAGACATAGAAGTGGTATTGTAACGCTGATAACGGCGTCATCGCCACTGGCCATGTTGGTGGAGTACTCGAAACAGCGCAACAGGGCACACAGGTCTCGCATGGAGGCCCAGTCATTGGTGGTGAAGTGGTGCTGTTCCTCAGTGCAACTCACCCGTGCGTGCTGCAGCTGAAACGCACAGTCTCTCCAGCATGTGCAAGGTGGAGTTCCACCTGGTGGGCATGTTGCATATGAGGCGGTGAGCAGGAAGGTCAAAGTTACGCTGTAGAGCAGACAGCCGAGCGGCGGCAGGATGAGAATGCCGGAAGCATGCACAGACGGCCCGCACTTTATGCAGCAGCTCTGACATGTCGGGGTAGTTGTGAATGAATTTCTGCACCACCAAATTCAGTACATGCGCCAGGCAAGGGATGTACGTCAAACCGGCTAGTCCCAGAGCTGCAACCAGATTTCGCACATTATCGCACACCACCAGGCCAGGCTTGAGGCTCACTGGCAGCAACCACTCGTCGGTCTGTTGTACTATACCCCGCCACAACTGCTGCGCGGTGTGGGGCCTGTCCCCCCAAACACATCAGTTTCAGAACGGCCTGCTGACGTTTACCCCGGGCTGTGCTGAAGTTGGTGGTGAAGGTCTGTCGCTGACCGGATGAGGAGGCGGTAGAAGAGGAGGAGGAAGCCGAGTAGGAAAAGGAGGCAAAGAATGATGCCCTGCGATCCTTAGCGGCAGAAGGACGTGCGCCAAACAGCTCTCCGTCTGGGGTCCAGCCGCCACTACATTTACCCAGTGTGCACTTAGGGAGATATAGCGTCCCTGGCCGTGCTTACTGGTCCACGTATCTGTGGTTAGGTGGACCTTGCCACAGATGGCGTTGCGCAGTGCATACTCGATTTTATCCGATACTTGGTTGTGCAGGGAGGGCACGGCTCTCCTGGAGAAGTAGTGGCTCCTTTTTGGTTTGCACACTGCAGAAAGACGCAGCAGTTGGCACCTATGTTTCGTCATCATCAGAGACGTGCTGAGGTGGTATTCCCAGTCCTCATCAGCAAACATAAGTGACTGTGCGTCAGTGCATTCTATGTCTTCCACCCCTGGGGAAGGGCTAGGTGGATGCCAGCAGAGTCTTCAAACAGCATAAGAGACTGCTGCATGACTTGAGGCTCAGACAGGTTCCCCGATATGCACGGGGCGATGTGACAGACTGATGGGCATGGGTTTCAGGCGCCACCTGTGCGCTTTCTGCAGAAGACTGGGTGGCACCCAATCGACTATAACCTGTACTTGCTCAGGCCTTACCATCCTTAGAATGGCATTAGGCCCGACCAAATGTCGCTGTAGATTCTGGTGGCTACTGGGACCTGAGGTAGTAGGTTCAGTAGGACGTGTAGCGGTGGCAGAACGGCCACGTCCTCTCCCTGCACCAGAGGCTCCACCAACACCACCACCACGACCATGACCACGTCCCTTATTAGATGTTTGCCTCATAGTTAGCGTTCACCAAGCAAAGTAAAAAGTGGTTGAGTCTGTTAAAAATAATTATCTGCCAATAAAAACCCTGATGTAGGGTATTGCACTCAAATTTTTTTATTTTTTTTACTCTATATTACAGCGGTATTTGTGGCCTAAATTTCACAGTAACTTATGCACCTCTAATCCCGGATGTGAAGTATATCAGAGTTATTTTTTAACCCCAGTAAGCAAAAGCCGTATTTGTGGCCTAAATTTCACAGTAACTTATGTACCTATAATCACAGATGTGCAGTATATAAAACAGTGTTTTTTCCACCCCGGTATGTGAAAGCCGCATCTCTGGCCTAAAATGAACAGTCCCTTATGTACCTATAATCCTAGATGTGCACTATATGAAACAGATGGGTTTTTTTTCACCCCAGTATGCCCCAGTATGAGAAAGCCATATTTCTGGCCTAAATTGAACAGTCACTTATGCAGTGATAATCCTAGATGTGCACTATATGAAACAGAGTTATTTTTTTTAACCCCAGTGTCTCAAAGCAGTATTTCTGGACTTGCAGACATGCAGGAATCCTGTGCTGGTGCACTATCGTTGCATAAAATGGCTGCCGATTATGTATTGACTAACTGAAGGAAAAAAAGTTTGTTTTCAGTAGTAGTTGGCTCAGGGCAGGCTTAAAACAATTGTGCACTGCACCCACAAAACACATTTGCTGTAGATCACGGAGTAAAGAAGCAGTTCTTCATAAGATTCCTCCCTTATCTCTCCCTCACAGCACCTGCAGCCTCTCCCTACACTAATCTGAGCAGAGTGACGGGCGGTGCTACGTGACTCCAGCTTAAATAGAGGCTGGGTCACGTGCTGCAGTTGGCCAATCACAGCCATGCCAATAGTAGGCATGGCTGTGATGGCCTCTTGGGGCATGTAGTATGATGCTTGTTGATTGGCTGCTTTGCAGCCTTTCAAAAAGCACCAGAAAAATCGCCGAACACCGAACCCAAACTTTTACGTAAATGTTCGGGTTCGGGTCCGGGTACCGAAAAACCTAAAGTTCAGTACGATGACACGGGGGGTTATGACACTTACAGGTCCAGCCTTGTGTAATTGGAACAGGGGCAGTCCTTTGCCCAATAGGGAGAAAATCTGGCAGAATCTTTGCTTTGCCCATTTCTCCATATCCCGTAAGTCCAATCGAGAAATAGAGTTGATATTGATAATCAGTACAATTTTACGCATCATCTGATACCAAATACAACTAGAAGATAATACAGGGTGCCTGAGAACCTTTATATCTCAGATCGGGAATCTCTGATTTGCCCACGGGTTTCCTGGAAGGTGGGTTAGGAGAACTGAAACCATCTCTGAAAAGATGGTTCCTTTCATATTTCCATAGCCTATGAAATATTAGGAAAATATGGGAAAAATATGAAGTCTATGGATTGAAGGGGACTTTTAGGTCATCTTCCTTCCTGTACCAACCAGCTGTGTGATAGGTATCTGTCCTTTTCTTCTGAAGCTCGCTGCCCAGGCTAAAGGTGTGAGACCTCCTGCGATGCCGGAGCCACCCCGACTACAGAAAGGAAGTTTTTATGAGGTTCTGTCAAGAAAATACCAGATTGATGGGTACTTAACCTGGCATGGGGGCAGGAAGATTATTTGGCAAGGAGGTGCTAATTGTACCTCTGATCTGTGAGCTGTGCTAGCATGGGTGATTTACTTTGGGTTGAAAAGAATTGATTTTAACTCTTTGTGTGCAGGCGAAGGCTCTAGTGATTTTAAAACCGGACGCATTCGCGATTTCTTTGTGTTGCTGAGATTGCAAATCGTCACAAAGTGATGCGCCAGTTATCGGATACAGAGACCTATGAAATTGAGAGATTTGCAGTTTTCCATAAAAGAGAAAATCCTTGAAATAGTGAACCAATATGGCAATATGAGTATCATCGATGAGCAGATGCAGAGATTTCTAATAAATCAAACACCTGTCACTCCGGTGCTGTATGTACTCCCTAAAGTACACAGAACACTATTGGACCCCCCGGTCGCCCCATTGTGGCTTCAGTGGATTCAATACTGTCTCCTTTATCAATTGTCTTGGAGAAGATCTTGACTCTACTAATTAAAAACACACAATCCTTTTTATTGGATACATCACAATTTTTTAGAGCGATTACGGATCTTTGCTCCATCCCTCCCGGAGCTGATTAGTAACCATAGACCGCGATGGTGTTGAATGTGGCCCCGCCATATGCTAACGGATTTATGTCATCATTTGAGGAATCATATGTTTACAACATGGAATATTGTCGGGAAAATATCCTGATTTGGAAAAGATTTATTGATTACATTTTTTGCGTGTGGACGGGGCCACATGACACCCTCCTTTTTTGATTATTTAATCAATGCATGTGATAATCTGAAATTTACTATTACTTTTGCTAAACAAATAGTGATTTTTTTTTGGATACTATGGTATTGAAGAATGAATTGTCACGGAAGGTGTACAGGAAACAAGACAATGCAAAATTAATATATGACTCACTGGATCCGAAACTAAGGAACAAAAGGGAGACCCCTGCATAAGACCTGGTACTCTCCCTGACTGCTCAGCCTATGCGAACACCCCAATGGTGGATGATCGCATATCCTCGTACCTCGACTATATAACACCTGAACACCCTAAAATAGTGAGGGGACACGACTACCGGCTCCCTACTCTAGACACGGAGGGAGTCAGGGTCACCTGGGATCCAGCAAACAGAAAATCACAAATGAATGTACAACACTTATCTTGTAGAAGACTGGGAAATAGGATCAGCATGCACACACACTCCAGGAAGTTGTATAAAACGCACACTAATGCATTATGGGGAGGAATTTAAAGGGATGCAATCAGTCCAACTACAAGACAGCTGAGAGAGGCTAACGAGATGAGGAACTGAAAACCAAAACAAAGAAAGCTCAAGGAGGAGGTTCTGAAAGGCATCTGTCAGAGCTTCTCAGATGTCTGGTTGTGACAGTACCCCTCCCTCTACGAGTTGACTCTGGACACTCAGAGCCCACCTTCTCAGGATGGGACCTATGGAAAGCCCCGATGAGATGAGTGGCCTTAATGTCCGTCACTGGGACCCACATCCTCTCCTCAGGACCATAACCCTCCCAATGAACGAGATACTGGAAAGAACCGCGGACAACACGAGAATCCACAATCCTAGAGACCTGAAATTCAAGATTCCCATCAACCATAATCGGAGGATGAGGCAAAGGCGAGGGTACAATGGGTTGAACATAAGGTTTTAATAAGGACTTATGAAAAACATTATGGATCTTCCAAGTCTGAGGAAGATCAAGATGGTAGGCAACAGGATTGATGACAGACAGGATTTTGTAAGGCCCAATAAACTTAGGACCCAACTTCCAGGAGGGAACCTTCAATTTGATATTCTTGGTAGACAACCACACCAGATCACCAACATTCAGGTCCGGACCAGGCACACGTCTCTTATCTGCCACACGCTTATATCTCTCACTCATGCTCTTTAGATTATCCTGAATCTTTTGCCAAATAGATGACAAAGACGAGGAGAATCTGTCCTCATCATTTAAACCAGAAGACCCCTCTCCCGAGAAAGTCCCAAACTGCGGATGAAACCCATATGCACCAAAAAATGGTGACTTATCAGAGGACTCCTGACGACGGTTATTTAAAGCAAACTCAGCAAGGGACAAAAAAGAACACCAATCCTCCTGATTCTCCGCCACAAAACAGCGCAGATATGTCTCCAGATTCTGATTGACGTGCTCTGTCTGGCCATTCGACTGCGGGTGGAAAGCAGAAGAGAATGACAACCAAACCCCCAAGCGAGAACAGAAAGCCTTCCAGAATCTGGAAACAAACTGCGTGCCCCTATCAGAGACTATGTCTGAAGGAATACCATGCAATTTGACAATGTGATTAATAAATGCCTGCGCCAGCGTCTTAGCATTGGGCAAACCAGGAAAAGGGATGAAATGCACCATTTTGCTAAAACGGTCAACCACCACCAGAATCACAGTCTTCCCCGAGGAACGAGGCAGGTTCGTTATGAAGTCCATGGATAGATGTGTCCAAGGACGGGAAGGAATGGGTAAGGGAAGGAGAGGACCTGATGGCCGTGAATGAGGGACTTTGGCAAGAGCGCAAGTCTCGCAGGCTGCCACAAAACCCTCAACCGACTTACGAAGCGCAGGCCACCAGAATCTCAGAGCGATGAGATCCACTGTGGCTCTTGCCCCCGGGTGCCCAGCAAGGACTGTATCGTGGTGTTCCTTAAAAATCTTGTGTCTTAAAGCGAGAGGCACAAACAACCTCCCCGGAGGACAAAGATCAGGAGCTTCTGACTGGGCTGCCTGCACCTCTGCCTCCAATTCAGGATAAAGAGCAGAGACCACCACACCTTCAGCCAAAATGGGACCCGGGTCTTCAAAATTCCCACCTCCAGGAAAACAACGTGACAGGGTATCTGCCTTCACATTCTTAACCCCAGGGCGGAACGTGACAACAAAATTAAACCTTGAAAAGAACAAAGACCACCTGGCCTGTCTCGGGTTCAGACGCTTGGCTGACTCCAAGTAGGCCAGATTTTTATGGTCAGTAAACACGGTAATAGGGTGTCTGGCTCCCTCTAGCCAATGGCGCCATTCCTCAAAAGCCAACTTGATGGCCAACAATTCCCTATCTCCCACATCGTAATTTCTCTCTGCGGAGGAGAGTTTCTTCGAGAAAAAGGCACACGGACGCCATTTGGCAGGAGAGGAACCCTGAGACAAGACCGCACCCACACCCACCTCAGAAGCATCAACCTCAACTATGAAGGGTAGAGAAATATCAGGTTGTACCAAGATGGGAGCGGAAGCAAAACTCTCCTTGATATTAGAAAAGGCCTTACACGCCTCTACCGACCAGGAAGAAAAATCTACCCCCTTTCTGGTCATATCAGTGAGTGGTTTAACAATAGAGGAATAGTTCAAAATAAACTTCCTGTAATAATTGGCAAAGCCCAAAAAACGCATCAGCGCCTTCTGATTCTCAGGAAGCTCCCACTCAAGCACAGAGCGGACCTTCTCGGGGTCCATGCGAATACCAGAAGCGGAGAGAAGATTCCCCAGAAATTTAATTTCTGGAACCGCAAACACACATTTTTCCAGTTTCGCGTATAATTTATTCTCCCGCAGGATGAGCAAGACCTGATGTAAGTGTTCCTTATGAGTTTTGAAATCAGGAGAAAAAATCTAAATGTCATCCAAATACACTAATACAAATTTTCCCATTAAATGATAAAAAATGCTGTTCACGAAATGCTGAAAAACGGCTGAGGCATTGATCAAACCAAATGGCATAACCAAATTCTCAAAATGGCCCTCAGGGGTATTGAAGGCCGTCTTCCATTCGTCTCCTTCTCTGACCCTGACCAGGTTGTATGCCCCTCTTAGATCTAATTTGGAAAAGACTTTAGCCCCAACAATTTGGTTAAACAGGTCCTGGATCAGAGGAAGCGGATAAGGGTCACGAATAGTGATACTGTTCAGCTCCCTGAAATCCAGACAAGGTCTTAAAGAACCATCTTTTTTCTTAACAAAGAAAAAACCAGCGGCAACAGGTGACTTCGAGGGTCGTATGTGTCCTTTTCTCAGACTCTCAGAGATATAAGCACACATAGCGACCCTTTCAGGTTGGGAAAGATTGTATAAACGAGATTTAGGCAGCTTGGCGCCTGGGATGAGATTAATAGGGCAACCGTACTCCCTGTGCGGGGGCAAATCCTGAACTCCACTCTCAGTGAAGACATCCGAAAATTCAGAGAGAAAAGGTGGTACAGTCTTAGTAGAAACCTCAGAAACAGATGTCGTGAGGCAATTCTCTCTGCAAAAGTCACTCCAACCATTTATTTGCCTCGCTTGCCAATCAATGGTGGGGTTATGACACATCCTCAACATGAGCATCACTCACAATTAAACGAATATTGTGAACTATGCCCTTTAATGAGTTCTGAGAAAGTGGAGCGGAATCAATAGCAAAAACAGGAATATCCTTTCCCAAAGTGCATACCTGGAAACCATGAGTTATCGCAAAATGATTATCAACGAGATTGACAGCTGCTCCACTATCTACAAAAATCTCACAAAAAAATGTTCTTGCTCTCTAGCGCCACCCTGGCATGCAGGACAAAACGGGAACTACAAGCAAATGGAAAACCTTCAATTTCCGCCTCAACCCTGCCAATAGTAACAGATGGAACATTTTTAAAAGATTTTTTCCTTTTTGTTTCTTTATTACTCCCAGAAAACTGCCTGAATCTCCTAGAGGGACAAACATTTGCCAAATGATTTATACCTCCACAACAAAAACAAACCTTCCCATGCGGGCTGAATCTTCTATTGTCAGAGGCAATCAACCCCAGCTGCATGGGCTCCTGCTCAGAAGGGGCTGACAGCGACTGAGACCCCTGCGCACAGAATGAGACCGCTGCACTGTCCTGGGACTGAGTATGACAGGAAGGAGAGATCTCTCCCCTTTCTCTAAGACGCCTGTCAATACAAACGGCCTGAGACATAGCAGAGTCCAAGGAGATAGGCCTCTCATGAAAGGCAAATGCATCTTTCAATCCCTCTGAAAGACCATGGCAAAATTTACTTCCGAGTGCAGCATCATTCCAACCAGTATCAGCTGCCCATCTCCGAAATTCTGAGCAGTATATCTCTGCGGATTGTTTACCCTGGCATAACAGACGTAGTCTAGACTCAGCCAAAGCAACACGATCCGGATCATCATATATCTGACCCAGGGCTAGAAAGAATTCATCCACTGAACGGAGGGGCTGTGCCCCCACTGGCAGCGAAAAGGCCCACGACTGAGCGCTACCCCTGAGCAGCGATATAATGATCCCCACCCTCCGTTCCTCATCACCAGAGGAATGGGGAAGAAGGCGAAAATGGAGTTTTCAAGCCTCTCTGAAACGCACAAAATTCTCACTACCCCCGGAGAACGTATCCGGGAGCAAGATCTTAGGCTCAGAACAAACTCCATGAACACAAGCTGAACCGGTCACTAGAAACTGAGAAAGAGTACCTCCAATGAAAGACCCTGGAAGCATTCAGTCAAAAGTGAAACCGGATCCATGCTTGAGACGGTTTTGGCGGTTTATAATGTCACGGAAGGTGTACAGGAAACAAGACAATGCAAAATGAATATATGACTCACTGGATCCGAAACTAAGGAACAAAAGGGAGACCCCTGCATAAGACCTGGCACTCTCCCTGACTGCTGAGCCTATGCGAACACCCCAATGGTGGATGATCGCATATCCTCGTACCTCGACTATATAACACCTGAACACCCTACAATAGTGAGGGGACACGACCACCGGCTTCCTACTCTAGACACGTAGGGAGTCAGGGTCACCTGGGGTCCAGCAAACAGAAAATCACAAATGAATGTACAACACTTATATTGTAGAAGACTGGGAAATAGGATCAGCATGCACACACACTCCAGGAAGTTGTATAAACCGCACACTAATGCATTATGGGGAGGAATTTAAAGGGATGCAATCAGTCCAACTACGGTCACCATGATTCTGATTTTGAGTTGTCGTGGAGAAATCTAGGATTTGATTTCTTGAAGAACACAGAGCAGTTCCTCCCCTGTGTGACTCAGTTCACCCAGGGAAACGAGGTGCAGAACAGCATACAACGCCATGCCCTGCACATGTGACATGCTGGAGGGGCACTGTGAAGTGACCCTGCAGTGGAGGCTGAGGTCACGGTGGAGGATGAGGGGGTAGAGGCGGACATTGTTGCAGGACCATCGGCGTGAGAATGTTGAGGCGGAAGTGGCATCATCTGGCCAAGTTGCCGGTGTGTCTGTGCAGGAACCACATTCACCCAATGGGCCGTAAAGGACATGTATTGTTCCTGACCGTAGTTACAGTACCACATGTCGGCGCTGCTGTGCACTTTGGCAGACAACGACAGGCTCAAGGACTGGCACACCTGTTCTACATGTGTGTGCTTGGCTAGTACTGCCTTTTTGGCAAAGAAATGATGTCTTGGGACTTTCCACCTCGGCTCGGGACAAGCCATCAGTTCTCTGAAAGGTGCAGAGTCCACCACGTGGAAAAGGAGGGACTGCAGCACCAGCAACTTGGCCAGGAGCACATTCAGCTTCTGCACTGTTGGATGAGTGCACGCATACTGTTGTCTCTTGGCAATCGCTTTGGTGATCGATTGCTGTCGGAATGACTGACGAGGAGTAGGAGGAGTAGCAGGAGTATCGGGACCAGCAGATGATACGACGGACAGACGCCTCTCTTCGGCTGAGGTGGTGGACCCTTTAGTGCCTGAAATCGGGTGGTGCCACTGGGTGATGCAGCGGTTGCTGCGGAAGGCTGGACCACTACATCGGAGCCATAGTTCTCCTAGGCCACTTTATGGTGAATCTGCATATGTTGATGCAGAGCCGTGGTGCCAACATTGGCAGCCTAGCCACGCTTTACCTTCTGTCCACAGATAGTGATGGACGAACATCTGCCGGGACAGTTCGCGAACGCCAATTTTGCGGCGGGTCCCATTCATTTTAATGGAAGGCGAACCTGAAAAACCTTCACCTCATATTTTCAGCCAAGAAATAATTACTAGAAGTGCACAAATAGTCCCACAACATGGACAGTGACATACCAGATGTATTATTCGAATTTGCAATCTCCATAAAAAAAAATTCTAAGCGAAATATCGGAAATATAATTTTCGCGTAAGCGCAAGTGCAAATGCACTATACAGTACCCAAATGCACTATAAAGAAAGTATATTAGTATATAACACCCCGCTTCAATCAGTTTTTTGGGGGGACGACTGGTATATCACACCAGTAGAAATTCTTTGTTCCAATAACGCTTGTCCCTCTATATACCTGCAGTATCGCAGCAGAACTGCACACAACTGCCGCACAATACAAATGCACTATAATATACTTTCTAACATAGAAAGTATATTATAAAATTGTACAAGGAAGGCAATCCATTAGAATATACATGAAGATAAAACGTAACCTTTAATCATTTTACTATTAGGGTCCATTCACACGTCCGTATTAGGGTCCAAACACGGGCACCGGCAATGTGCATTCCGCAATTTGTGGACCGCACATCGCCAGCAGTACAATAGAAAATGCCTAATCTTGTCTGCAATTGCGGACAAGAATAGGACATGTTCAATTTTTTGGCAGAAACGGAACCACAAATGCGGAAGTGCGGATCCGCAAATGCGGATTTGGATCTGCAAATGCGGACAGCCCCATTTAAAAATGAATGGGTTGGCACCCGTTCCGCAAAATTGCGTAACGGAGGCGGACCCATTTTGCGGAAGTGTGAATGGAAAAAAATATCCTTCAAAATCAAAATAAATTAAATTATTAAAGTTAAGCAAAAAGCATAGATGTGGTAGGCAATAACAAGTGCTCGACAGCACTAAATCAGGTGCTCGGCGGCACCAAATAAGAAACCATATGTCCTACCACAATCCGGGGGGTTCCAGTGCACATCGATGAATCCAGGAGTGAAAGCAAAAAAACATCCATTCCTGGGCTAGATGATGATGTGGTATTGAAGGACAGGGTGGGCAAAGAACTGTCCCTGATATTGCCCTACAGGGGGGTGCTATTCTGGCCCTGATAGCCTAACCACAGACCACCCGCCCTGATAAGAGCGACCCCTTCCGGAACCTTACCCTATATAAAAATGGCCCTAGTAAGCCCCTAGCCCCTAGGACCCTGACTTCCAAGTGATCATTATATAGATCTATGTGTTTTTGACTCATTATAAAAGTATATTATAAGTATATCGCACCCCTCTGTGTATCACACATATCAATAGCACACCTATACTAGTGCTTAAAATGACTTTTGTGGCCCTATTAGTTAGCATTTTATGTCCCTAACAGCCTGCCCCTGCTCCACACAGCAACCTCTCCCTACACTGGCAAACACTGAATGTAAAATGGCGGCCAGGTCAGGTTTATTTATAAGGTAGGGGATATGTCCATGTGCTGAAATGTCTCAATTGGCTGTCCTGTACCACCTGATGGATGTGTCATGGGTCAAAGTTCTCCACAATGTAAAAGAATATGGCGGGCACAAATTTCTCCATATGTTCGCATGTTCAGCGAATTGCGAACACGCAAAGTTCACCGCGAAACGATCGCCAGGCGAACCGCAAGGCCACCTCTATCCACAGATTCTACAAATGGCGATATTCACCTCCGGCGACTTAACAAAAAACTGCCATACTGCCGAGTAGGTGATTTTACCCACAACACTTTGCACTGACTGCTACCATTGCTGCTTCCGTGAACCTCTGCACCACTACTTTCCAGGCAGGTAGGCTCCTGTGAAGTGGGTGGTCTACCCCAGGCACATTTGGCTCCTGACCTCCCACTACTGCAACCCTGCTGACTCATAGCCATGCTAGCGACTCTGCTGCTGCCTCATGGGCAAGCTGCCACCCTCTTTCTCTGCAGTTTGTGCTGGAGGTGTGGCTGCCTCTTTAGTCGTGCACTCCTGACCAGCTCGTTTGTCCCACAGGTTGATTTTAATTAGTGTTAGTATATAGCCTGGCCCACTCCCCATCACTCACTGAAGCCACATGGCACCAGGAGAGAGATAGTGTGTGGACTCTCATTGCAGTCCTTGGTGACCATGTGGCGCCCCGGGGGTGGTGTGGAGTGGGCCCGGCGTGCATGCTGGTGACTGCTTTCCCTGGATATAGTGGAGGCCATTTTGGCACCGAAAATGACGGAAATTCAGGCGGATCCAGCATGTAAGTGGAACCTGCACTTTCTGAATTGTATGATAGCTGCTATGGCACATAACAGATATATTTAGTGTTAGGAACCCGTCTAACTAGAGATTGCCTTGACGGTCGGCAGACGGGCTCAAATAATTTTGTACAAAACGATTTGCCAAATATCTCTAACTTATTAGTTCAGCATTTGATATTATGATGCAATTTTGTACTTTATTTGGTTTGCAGTGAGCTGTTGCATTCCTTGTTTTGTTTAACCCTCTTCTCCCGATGATGATGAAGCCCCTAATTCACCCGACTCCCAAGTGGGATCAGCTACATCATCATCATTGAGTACTGTCCACACGTCCTCATCAACGGTCTCTGGGTCAGGAGCCTGACCACTCGCAACACCAGCTCCCACGCCACTCTCCTCATCACTACTTGCCCGCCTACCGGAGGAAGCGGCGGATGTCTCCTCTACATCTTGGCTGGCCAGTAGCTGCTGACTGTCTTCTAGTAGCTCGTCCTCACTGTATAGTGGAGCTGAACCCACAGCATCTAATACTTCTCTGGCTGAGAGATGTTAGGGCAAAAAAAACCATGCACGATGAGGAGTGGATTCTGAATCAGAAGTTATGGACATCCATAGAGGAAAACCCACGCAGGCATAGAGATGTGTTTCAAGAGTTTCTAAACTTTATTGAAAGAAAGCAGAGTTATACAGCAAATTTCTGATTCATTTCCAAATGAAGATGTAGTTAAACATTTACATTATTAACTATTAAATACACAATCTGAAATGAGCATCTCTTGGTTATACAGCTAGACTGTCTCCTTAATCTTAACTGTGGGTGCTAGCCACATGCTAGTACTCCTGACGCTTGTTAAGATTCCTTTCTAACGAGCGTTGGTGGGGGCAAGGAGTGACCTTGCAGTTACATCAACTTTCTACAAGACACTCACAGTTCATTAATGAAAAATGGCAGTATGAAATACAAACATGGAGACTGAGGACACAACATGGAGTCTTAACCCTCACAATTCCCCCATTTTGAGATATTCACTCACCACAGGTGTCAGATACATATACTTTAGCCGGATATTCCCCTTGCTGCTGGTTTCCCAGATTGTGCATATCTGCACCTGTGTGAGGGATCATCTCAACAAGTCTCATAGTATTTTCTACCTTTGTTCCTGTTACACACTCTGCTCAAGCACATCAATATGAGCTTAATTACAATGTAAATGAGTGCAACAATCAACAAAATCTGTATTATTCCCTGTACTAAACCCATAAGCTACCCACCAACATTTTTAAACTAGTTTGATGGATTCAAGAAAGAGAAGGTATCTGACTACCAAGAGTCCTTGTCAGCACTATGTGCATGCAGCCGTTTATCTCTCATTTCTTTCATCTTTTCGATACCTGCTCTTACTTGAAGGTTACCTTGTGGATCTATATAATGACAACAAGCAGATCATATTATTTGACACATTCTTCCTTCCTTAGCAGTAAGATAGTCTAAAACTAGAGTATGCTGGTTAGTAATGATTAACTGAGATTGTACATCATTAGTTTGGTTTACAAGGCTTAACACATCCCATTTTTGGTCACCTAGGTAGTCAGTGGAGTTAGACTTAAAACTTTCATTTTTTGGTCTTCAGATAAGAAGTCTCTACAATTTATGTCAGCAAGTTCTAACCACAGTACCGGAATCGCTAAATAAGGCATAGTCTTTGAACTTACAGGACTGTGAGTGCAGATCCAACAGTTTTTATAATTGTCCGCATCTGTCATATATTTTTTTAACATGACCTGATGATGCCTAATAAGGGCATTGTCCCAGTCACTTTTTAGGTTCACATGTAGAGCTTGAATGCTCAGACCCAGGAGTAGCAGTGCAAGGATCTCCATCATTAGGGTTGGGCACCTTTTTTGCAATGTGAGGCGTGAATCCAGTTAGGTTTTCCTTACACCTTTACAGAGATTGCAGTTTTCAACTGGACTTGGAAGGGACCATCAAATCTGGGTTCAAAGGTTTTCCTCACGTGCCTCTTTATCACCACCCAATATTTAGGCTCAAGACTGTGTGTGGCTTCTACTGAATCAGGGTCTGGAATGGAAGCAAACACTTGTTTATGATTGTGATCTAACCTTTCAATAAGGGCCTTCATGTAACTGACCATACTATCAGTCTGCAACTGCAACTGTTGAAGAAAATACAATCCTAGCCTTGGAGCACTGCCAAACAATACCTCAAAGACGGACAACCCTGTTTTCTTGTTCGGGGTGGTTCTTATAGAATATGAAGCTAGAGGCAAACACTCTGTCCATTTTTATTGTCCCATTCAAGCGTTCGACACAGCCGCTGTTTTGTGGGTGGTACGCCGTATGGAAGGCTTAGATCACCCCTAAGGCTTGCATGACCTCTCTCATCAATTTACCTGTAAAGTGGGAACCTCTATCTGACTCAATAACTTCAGAAACACCATACCTGCATATCAGTTCACTGACCAGTTTCTTTGCAGTGTTCTTTGCATTTGCCTTAGACACGGGATAAGCTTCCGGCCACCCTGAAAAGAGATAAACACACACAAGAACAAACTCATATACTCCTACCTTAGGCAGTTGTATATAGTCTATCTGCAGTCTCTGGAACGGGTAAAATGGCCTAGGGGTGTGCTTGCTTGGAGTCTTCACCACTTGGCCGGGGTTGTTCAATGCACAGACCATACATCCTTGTACAAATCGAACAGCAACTGCAGAAAACCCTAGGGCAATCCACCCTTCATTTACCACTCTTACCATGGCACCTTTTGACAGATGTGTAGGCCCATGGGCCTCCTGAGCCATAGCTGGGTACAAAGGGTATGGTAGACAAATTTTGTCTTTGTTTCCCCATAGTCCTTGGTCACCTGGCCCAGCTCCTTGTTTAGTCCATAGTTCTTTTTCTTCAGGTGGGGCCTGCTTATAAAATTTGATCAGAGTGTCTTTGGATATATTCACAGGTTTTAAAGCTCTTTCCGGGTGGCATCAGCATTCAGTAGCCGGAGCACAGCTAGCTTGTCTGCCTTATCAGCTCTGTCATTGCCTTTTACCTCTGCCATGGTACATCTTGTGTGAGCCTATACTTTCACAATAGCAACTTCTTCAGGCAACAGTAAAGAGTTCATTAGTTGAAGCACAGAGTCTTTGTTTTTAATGGTCTGACTTGCAGAAGTCAAAAAGTCTCTAGCCTGCCATATGGGTCCATAGTCATGTCCAATACCAAAAGCATACCTGGAGTCCGTGTAGATGTTCACCTTCTTCCCTTTGGTCATTTTACACGCCTCAGTGAGTGCCTTCAACTTTTGCGCAGACATTTGCAGAGGGAGTGGTTCAGCAACAGCTACCTCATGCTGTGTGACCACTGCATATCCAGTGTGGAACCAGCCATCTTCTCCCATAAAATTGCTTCCATCTACAAAATACTCAAAATCAGGGTTATCAAGAGGTTTTTCATGCACATAAGAAAATCCAGAAGTTTCTTGTTGCATCAACTGTATACAATCATGAGGATCATGTTCAGCTAAATCAGACAACATTTACCTGTGCTACCTTCCCCCATTTCTGAATCTGTAATTGTAACAAAGTAGCAGGATTCAGAGTAGTACGTCTTTTGAAATAAATATTTTCTGGCATGAGGAGGGCACATTAGAGTCTGCAGCATCGTGACCTTATTGACCTCCCTAAGATCATGAACCACCCTGTATGTTACTGGTTGTCCCTTTACTGGCTTCTTCTTAACTAAATGTACATATATATGTAGATATTTATCTATACCATATTCCATATACAACTTTCAAACGTACATATATATCCATTTTTATTGTACTTTTTCTATTATCTATGTTGGTTGTAGACTTGATAAAGGGGCCATCAAGACCCCGAAACGCGTTGTCTCATAATAAATTTTGATGTATCCTGTACCGGGTTGTGGTAATTGCGCCTTATGATTGTCTATCAGCTGGATCACTCCTTAGTGGCAAGCTGAGATATGTTTTCTTCTTAACTGGGAACAGGGGTGTGTTTGCTGGTGAACCGGTCCTTTCTAAGACCCCTCTTCTCTCATACTGTTTCACCTGTAAGGCCACTGCTTGTTCTTGGGAATGACTCAAGGGGTGCTGTTTAACACAGGGAGGTTGGCAACCTAGTTTGAGATGAACCATGAAAAAGGTAACATTAAGTTTACCAATGTCCAACTTTGTGGATGCCCACAACTTGTTTGGGATCACCTATAACTCCTCACAATCCTGGTAATGTAACTGGCATCCTGTCTTGGGCTCTAGGTACAAAGCCATAACTTGACACAGAACCTCATCCGAGGCTCCTATATCTACCCGTGTGGTACCGTCCTCATTGAAATGTATATGTGCCCCTAGGGCTTACAACACATCAGTGCCCAACAAATTATAGGGAATATTTTGTTTGACTAACAATTGTGTTACAACTGTGCTATATTTAATTCTCAATTTTAACAGCACTGTTTCTTGAACAAAAATTGTCTCCCCTGTGAAACTTGCTGCAAGTACATAATCTCCACTCATCTGCCATGATTGAACACTATTTTTCACTATCCCTGTTTCCACCAAGAAAGGGACTTGTTTATTCCCCACTTGTACTGGAATTTGAATTTGACACCCTTGTTTAGCTATACTTATGGCAGATAAGAACACAGGATTGTCGGTCTCCTTTTGTGAACCAGCAGAGACAGGGTTAATGTCTGAGGTTCCCTGGGTCTATTAATTCTCCTGCTGCTGGGGAGGAGCACGGCAGTTTCTCCTAATGTGTTCTGGCTTTTCACAGCTGTATCATTTGAAATCATTCCTCCTCTGCCTTCCCTTTCCCTGCAGACCTGACCATGTTTTCTGTTGACCTTGGACCATGTTTACTTTGGTGAGTCCAATTCCAGACCCTTGGCAGCAGCAACAAGTTAAGGCAGTGGTGTCACCCTCCACTCAGGCTTACAGGCTTTGAGTTTAGCCTGCAAGACTGGTCTCAGTCCTTCCATGAAGGCAGATGTGAGAAGGTTTTCTACCATTTGCCCAGCGGCATCCCACCCCATGTCAGTCCAGACAGTTCTTAGTCTTGATTTAAAGGAGACTACATCCTCTTTAGCCTCCTGCACTATGTCCTTCAGGCTCTGTGAACTCTTATCCTCCTTTGTTCTTGCCCATCTACCAAAAGTCCTGTAGTACTCTGTCCCTGACTGTTCTGTCTTCTCCCAATCCCTCCAAGCCACATTTGGGTCATTTGTCACTCTGTAGCCCTAACTTCAGGGCTACCAAGTCATTTAATAAGTCTGCCCATGTTGCTCTGTAAGTGGCCTGTATCTGTTGTAACATTCGGGATGTGGGCATGGGTCACGTCAGTGGGTCAGGTATCCTTGACAGTATCCCAGTTGGTCCTTAGGACTCCATGGAACATACTGTATAAAGTGTTGCTTAAAATAATGGGGAGCCTGAGGAGGTAGTGCTGCCTGTTGGCCGTCTTGGCTATCTCCACCATCATCTCTATCGGCGGCGGCAGTTGCCTAAAGGACCTGTGGTATCATCCCTGTTCTTGATAGCACTGGATATAATCCAGTGCTGTATCTGTGGGCACCACACACTCTGAAGGTTTCAGTCCAATCTGGATTCTGATTCCCGCAGGTCCTGCATATCCATCCCTCCGGTCCCTGTGCAGGGGCTGTGGGAGAGGCATGCGCCCTTGGAGGATTATAAGGTGGTGGACCTCCAGATTTAACCTTTTCAGTTTCCTCTTCAGGGGGTTTGTAGTACAACTTTCCCCTGTAAACTTGTGGCTTCCAACCTTCGGTTTCTATCTCTCTTGCTACCTTAATCCAGATAAGAGATGGCCTTGCAGTTTGCCAAGGCAGTCATTTTGCGGCAAACTTTGCTTGTTCGTGATTCGCCGAACATGTGAACATATGGCGATATTTGCACGCGCCATATTTCTTTGCATAGCACCAAACTTTTACCCATGACACATCCATCAGGTGGGACAGGACAGCCAATTGAGATGTTTCAGCACATGGACACACCCCCTACCTATAAATAAACCTGATCTGGCAGCTATTTTGCATTCTGTTTTTTGCCAGTGTAGGGAGAGGTTGCTGTGTGGAGCAGGGACAGACTGTTAGGGACACCAAAACCTAGCTAATAAGGCCACAAAAGTCCTTTTAAGGACTGGTATAGGTGTGCTATCAATAGGTGTGACATACTAAGGGGAGTGATATACATATAATATACTTTCTAACATAGAAAGTATATTATAGTGCATTTGTATAGTGCAGCAGTTGTGTGCGGATCTGCTGCGATACTATAGCAAGATAGAGAGACAAACACTATTGGAATAACTAATTGCAACTGGTGTGATATAATTGTTACCCCACAAAAAAACGGATTAAGGGGTGCGATATACCTGCTTCCACAAAATAATGATTAAGGGGTTTGATATACCGGCTTCCACAAAATATTGATTGAGGCCTGTGATACACCGGCTTCCACCAAATATTGATTAATGGGTTTGATATGCCAGCTTCCAGCAAATACTTATTAGGGGTTTTATATACCTGTTTCCACAAAATACTGATAGAGGGGATTGATATACCGGCTAACACCAAATATTGATTGAGGCCTGCGATACACCGACTTTCATCAAATATTGATTAAGGGGTTTGATATACCAGCTTCAAGCAAATACTCATTAATAGGCTCTAGATACTTGTTTCCACAAAATACTGATAGAGGGGATTGATATACCGGCTAACACCAAATATTGATTGAGGCCTGTGATACACTGGCTTCCACCAAATATTGATTGAGGGGTTTGATATACCAGCTTCCAGCAAATGCTCATTAAGAGTTTCTATATATCTGTTTACACAAAATACTGATAGAGGGGATTGATATACTGGCTTCCACCAAATATTGATTGAGGCCAACAATACAACAGCTTCCACCAAATATTGATTAAGGGGTTTGATATACCAGCTTCCACCAATATTGATTGAGGCCTGCGATATAGCTGCTTCCACAAACACTGCTCTTCTATAGGGACTTTGTCACAGGGTCTTTTTGAAAATTACAGGCAGAGGAAGAGGCAGGCCATTCCGCAGGGGTGATAGGAGTCGGGCAGGTGCAGGCCGGAGACTAAGTGGGAAGTTGGAGAAGGTGCGTGCAATTACGTCAAAGGATGCACCAGAGTTGGTTGAGTGGCTCACTCAGCCTTCTGCTTCTGCACCCTCCTTATCCTCTGTATCTGCACCCTCCTCACTTTCATCTGTGTGCACCCCCAAAGACACAACCACCACCACCATAGCCCCTCCATCCAAGTCAGAGGAATTATTTTCCCATCCATTTCCAGACCTTACCAATGCGCATTCTAGGCATCGGATGAGGAAGAGGAGGTAGCAACGGCCGCCACCCAGCGGTCTGACGACAGTACCCAGATCAACCCTAGGAGGGTGGTCCTCGCTGTTGCTGCCTACTTCGAGATCTCTAATGTCGGTGGTGGTGAAGGTGATGATAATGACATGTCGATAGATGTCTCATGGGAGCCCACAAGAGAGGAAGAGGAGGGGAGTTCAGAGGGAGAGACAGAACAGCAGATAGGGGCTAGAAGGAGGAGAAGCAGGCAGAACTCGCAGTGCACATGAGGCAAAAAGCAGACTGCAAATGTATCTTGATCGAGCCATCCACCATGCACGGTCACATCTGGTGCTTCAAGGACGCCGGCACATGGCTCCTCAGTGTGGGCTTTTTTTTAACGTGTCAGCTGCTGACAATAGTGTTGCCATCTGCAGCCTGTGCTGTCAACGCTTAAGTCGCGGTAAGCCCAACACTCACCTAGGGACGACCTACTTAAGAAGGCAACTGTCCTCCCATCACGGAGCCCAGTGTGTTCAACACTGTCAGAACCCACAAAGCCACACTCCCGGCATTCCACATCCTGCCTCTTCTCCTTTATCTTCCTTCTTTCCATTTTGTCCTCCACTCCACCTTCCACCATGCCGTTGTCGCGTTCATCTGGAAAAAGGCAGGCTTTCATTGTCCAAATGTTCGAATGTAAATAAAAAATTGATGACGCGGGATAACCCTCTTTCCCAACAGCTGACCGCTGGCTTGCCAGAGCTGCTAGCCTGCCAACTACTGCCATATAAACTGGTGGACTCTGAGGCCTTTAGAAAATTTGTTGCCATTGGCACACCGCAATGGAAGGTCCCTGGAAGGAAATATTTCTTGAAGAAGGGCATCCCAGAGCTATATGGCCATGTTCAGTGGCAAGTGAATGTATCTCTAGCACACAGTGTAGGTCCCAAAATACATCTGACCACAGACACGTGGTCTAGCAATCACGTGCAGGGAAGGTACATAACTTTTACTGCCCACTGGGTGAACATTTAGACGGCTGTCAAGCATGCAACTTATGTTACCCATGTGGATTTCGTGTTAACGCCATGGATTGCATGCAGGCCTGCCTCTTCCTCTCCTCCTCCTATTCCATCCTCTGTCTTCTCCTCGGCTGACTCCTCCTTTTCAACTGCCACCGCCTCTTCTGCTGCACCCCCAAAGCTCCCCAGAACCTATTTAATGTGCCAGGTGAGACGTTGCCATGCTGTGCTGCGGCTCTTGTGCCTGGAAGCCAAGAGCCACACCGGTCCTGCACTGCTTTCAGCTCTGCGGTCAGAGGCCAATGAGTGACTAACCTCGCTCAATTTCACAGTTGGTAAAGTGGTGTGCGACACCAGTGCCAATCTGCTGAGCATGCTGAAATAGGGCTTAGTCGTGCAGCGATTTGTTGCCAAATACCCCGGGGTCCAGGACGTCTTGTGGCAGGCCAGGAAAATCTATTGCCATTTTAGAAGATATTACACGGCCATGGCTCGCCTTGCTGATGTTAAGCGGCAACACCACCTACCCCTCAGACGTCTGATTTGCAACAGCCTGAAGCGCTGGAACTCCACCTTGTATATGCTTGATAGGCTTCTCCAGCAGCAACGTGCCGTTAATGAATATCTGTATGAACTCTGCAGCAGGACAGGTTCTGGGAAGCTTGGTTTCTTTTCACCGTGCCAGTGGCTGCTCCTGCGCGACACATGCAGACTTCTGCGGCCATTTGATGAGATCAGATAACTGGTCAGTCGCAGCCAGGGCACCATCAGTGACATCGTAGCTTTTACGCCTTATTTCTGGAGTGTGCATTGCAACGTTTCATTGATCAAGCCGCCGAGGAGCAGGAGTTGGAAGATAAGGAGGTCGCAATGCAATGGTGTTGTCCGTGGCTGGGGTGAGAAGACCAAGGATGACATTCTCCTGGGCAATGAGTAGGAGCCAGGGTGCTCCACCTCTTTCAATTTAGTGCAAATTGGGGCCTTAATGCTCCATTGTTTGAAGAGGGACCTTCGTATTAAAAACATAAAGGACCAGTACTGAGTGGCAATGTACTTACAGTTGTGTTCAAAATTATTCAACCCCCAATGCTGTAAAGGGTTTTAGGGAATTTAGTGTACATTTGTAATTGTGTTCAGAATGAAATCTTACAAGGACTTTTTAAAGAACCAAATGCATTCTTAAGAACAGAGGTTCATTCAAGTGTTTTCGATCAGGTATTGAAAACACCTGTGCATGTCAAGGAGCAGCAATCAAGAATAATAAGCACCAATTAGGCATATTTAAAAGGACTGTGATACTCAGCTCCTTCTAGACATTTACTGGTGTGTTTACAAACATAGTGAAGTCAAGAGAATGGTCCAGGAAGACAAGAGAAGAGGTGATTTCTCTTCACAGGAAGGGCAATGGCTATAAGAAGATTGCAAAGATGTTAAACATACCAAGAGACACCATAGGAAGCATCATTCGCAAATTCAAGGCAAAGGGCACTGTTGAAACGCTACCTGGTCGTGGCAGAAAGAAGATGCTGACTTCGACTGCTGTGCGCTACCTGAAGCGCAAAGTGGAGAAAAGTCCCTGTGTGACTCCTGAGGAACTGAAAAAAGATTTTTCAGATGTGGTTACTGAAGTTTCAGCTCAGACAATAAGGCGCACACTGCGTAATGAAGGCCTCCATGCCAGAACTCACAGGCGCACCCCCTTGCTGTCTCCAAAGAATAAGAAGAGTCGACTGCAGTATGCCAAAAGTCATGTGGACAAACCACAAAAGTTTTGGGATAGTGTTCTGTGGACTGATGAAACAAAATTAGAACTGTTTGGGCCCATGGATCAACGCTATGTTTGGAGGAGGAAGAAAAAGGCCTATGAAGAAAAGAACACCTTGCCTACTGTGAAGCATGGTGGGGGGTCAATCATGCTTTGGGGCTGTTTTGCTTCTACAGGTACAGGGAAGCTTCAGCGTGTGCAAGGTACCAGGAGATCTTGGATGAAAATGTGATGCAGTCCGTCACAAACCTGAGGCTTGGGAGATGTTGGACCTTTCAACAGGACAATGATCCCAAGCATGCCTCCAAGTCCACTAGAGCATGGTTGCAGATTAAAGGCTGGAACATTTTGAAGTGGCCATCGCAGTCACCAGACTTAAATCCGATTGAGAACCTCTGGTTGGACTTAAAGAAAGCAGTTGCAGCGCGCAAGCCTAAGAATGTGACTGAACTGGAGGCTTTTGCCCATGAAGAATGGGCGAACATACCCGTAGATCGCTGCAAGACACTTGTGTCAAGCTATGCTTCACGTTTAAAAGCTGTTATATCTGGAAAAGGATGTTGTACTAAGTACTAAGATTGAATGTCACTTGGGGGTTGAATAAAACTGATAATGATGTGAGCACAGAAAATACATTTGTGGTTATTTCATTATAAATGTTATGTTATATTTGTCTGACTTACAAGTGCCTCTTTGATTTAATTGTAAACAAGATGACTGAAATGATCAAAATCAATGTCAAACTGGCCAAAACACTCAATTTCAGTGAGGGTTGAATAATTTTGAGCACAACTGTAGACCCCGGTACAAACACAAAATGGCAGACATGTTACCAGCATCGCAGAAGCCTTTCAGAATGCAGCATTTCCAGGCCTTGCTGCAAGAGATACTGCATTCTGCTGTTGCGGGTGCTGGCAGAGGAATATCCACCCACAGCAAAACAGGTGTGGGTACCAATCCTACCGCAGCTGCAAGGGTGGTTTGAATATGTGTTGATCACTTCAGATATGAGATCATTCTTGCAGCCAACCCATAGACAGCTGCCCTCTGGATCCAGCCTCAGGGAATGTCTAGACCGACAGGTGTCCGACTACATCGGGTTAAAGGCCGATGTGGACGCTCTGAGGAGCGAGGAACCTTTGGACTACTGGGTGTGCAGGCTTGACCTGTGGCCAGAGCTGGCACAATTTGCCATGAAACTCTTGGCTTGCCCCTAATCGAGTATCCTGTCCAAAAGGACGTTTAGCGCAGCAGGGGGGATCGTGACCGATAAGCGCACTCGCCTAGCTCACAACAGTGTGGACTACCTCACATTTCTGAAAATGAATGAGGCATGGATCTCAGAGGAATTAAACACCTGTTACGACCACATTTAATAGAATTTCCTCATGCCAGCCCATACATATCAAAAAAGAATGGTCCCTGTCTTATGTAAATACAGCGGCATAAAAGGCCTTTTCTGTCTGATAAATGCCTAATGTTTTGGGCCTGTACTCCACTGGCCTGCAGTAAAATTGTTATCCATTTACTGTCTAATATGCCTCCAGCCACATAATCACTTGATCTTTTCTGTACGGTGAATGCCTAATTGTTGTGGTGTCGGAGGAATTTAACACCTGTCACAACCACGTGTTATCGAATTCCGCCTATTATCATTTGGGGTTTATTCAAGAGGGGGGATTTTGTAAAAAGGGCTTTAGAACATATAACTGCACTGCTGAACGGCAAATAATATATATTTTTTTCCCACTAATAGATGCCAAAAAGGATATAAGAACATATAACTGCACCGCTAAACAGCAAATAATATATATTGTTTTTTCATAAATATACAAAAAAAAGCTTTAGAACATATAACTGCACTGCTAAAGGGCAAAAACGCCCTTATTCTTTCCACTTATACACTCTACAAAAGGCTTTAGAACATATAACTGCACAACTGAACAGCAAATAATATCTATTTTTTTGCCACTAATACACACCAAAAAGGGCTTAAGAAGATATAACTGCACCACTGAATGGCAAATAATATATATATTTTTTCCACTAATAAACACCAAGAAGGGCTTTAGAACATATAGCTGCACTGCTGAACGGCAAATAGGCCCTTATTTTTTTCCACTTATACACACCACAAAAGGCTTTAGAACATATAACTACACAGCTGAACGGCAAATAATATATATATTTTTTTGCCACTAATACATGCCAAAAAGGGCTTTAGAACATATAACTGCACCGCTGAACGGCAAATATATATTTTTTTGCCACTAATACACACCAAAAAGGGCTGTAATTTTTTCACTTCACCACACAACGACTAATAAGCCCTTTTTTCCCACTAATACAAGCCATAAAATGCTTTAGAACATATAACTGCACCGCACAAAGGCAAATAAGACATAGAAATATTTCCTTGTAATAAACCCTGTGAATGGCTGCATCAAACAGCACTTCCACCCAAATAACGAGAACGGTTTGCTGGAATTACAGAGCTGTATAATGGCAATTTGGATACGCAGACAGTGTAGCAAGGTGTAATAGGACTCACCTACTGAACCCTGTTCTGCTTGAATACTGTGTAATAATTCCTCCATATCCTTTCCCTACACTTATAATGCTATTTTCCTGAGCTTCTATTGAGCAAAATATAAGTTTTTAAGTCTTTCCTAGCACTGTCTCTAGCGCCTGCTAATGTCTCTCTCTGCACTAAGTACACTGAAGAATGGCTGAATCCAAGATGGCTGAGGCTATTTATAGTGCTGTGACATCACAGGGCTGGCTGGCTGCTTATTCACTGCATGCATGGCATTGTGGGTGATCCCTCGTTCCCAAAGTTCTTTGCTCCATGTCCTAACATGTGCAGCAGCCATTTTAGGAAAAAATGTGATTCGTTACCACGAACCGTGAGGAAATTCGGATTCGTTGCGAATCAAATTTTTCCTGCAATTTGGATCGAATTCCACATTGTCAACTTCGATTCGCTGATCTCTAAATGTCTACACACAATTTAAGCACATGATGGAGAGACTGAATATGTTGTTGCTTCCTCTTGGTTTGTGATTGATTGACAAGATGATATTGCAAAGGAAATACATTAGAAACTTACATTCAATGCTTACTTTGTGTGTTTTATCCCAAGAGTTCATTGATCAAATATCAAGGTTACTTTAATTTGAATCCTCGAAATGTTCCCTCTTAAGGGATTCATGAGATTAAATTCTTATGCCTCAGAGCATTTTTTAAAAGATCCCAAGAGACTGTAACTAACCTAAATGTTTCCCAGTGCATTTTACTTTTCATCTCACAAGGGTGAAATATTTACTTTTGATGAGTAACTAAATTAAAATCTTCGGGCACAGCATGACAAGAGCTTTTTGTATGTAGTTATATTAAAAGAGATAAACCCTATTATACTCTGCAAACCCTCTTAGCAGGAAGCAAAAACGTTAGGAACTTGAGAAAGATATAATTTCAAATATGGACGAAGATGTATGAGGTATTCTTTCAAGTCATGGAGACTTGGATCTCAAAAAGAGTTGAAAATGTAGTGTGGAAGCAAAAACAGACTTACTAAAGTATGTCAATGATGACATGCAATATGTTCACGAAGGGCATATATGCATTCAGCAGCTGGAACAATATCTTCTGAGTACATACTTTTGAAGAAAAAAGTGCTTATATTTAATATTGATAATAATGATACAATATTTCAAAGTCTCAAGGTTAATGTTTTGGTATAATTATACTTGGCAACCAAGCTAAGCTGGCCAGACCACTAATGAGGTGCCTCCATACAGCTGCTTTAGTGTATATACAGTAGACAGCATTACAGCTGACCAGTTAGAAAACTGCTTTAAAAGTGACCAGGGATGTAGCTATAGGCGGTTCAGTGGTTTTAATTACATTATGTGGCTGAGGGGGACAGAGGTTCCTCTACCACATAAAAAGACATGAGTATTATACGATAAGTGGCATATGATAGGTAAGGGTCTTGTTACATACTTTGCATTAAGGCCTAGAACTTAAAGCTGCAGAGGTGAACAATAATCCAACTTTATGGAGATCTCTGACTTCAATGACTGCTCCTTCCACTTGTTCACATAAACAAGTTATGGAGAAAACAATGCATCTGTTATAAATTTCATTCAGAATGAAAGATGCCCGATTATTGGCAGCACTTGACCCTGGGCAATCAGGGATGTGCTGTGATAATCAATAGAACTGAATGGGGGAGGAACAATAATTACTATCAAATAATAACCAACACCAGTAAAACTTGTATGTATACAATCTCAGCAAGACTGAAACTAGAGATTAGTGAAGTTTTAAAATATTTGGTAACTTCGCAGAAGTTAGCCAGGAAATTCAATTTGTTACTAATTAATGTATCATGGTTCGATATAAATCACCTATACCCAGGCCACTCTGCCTTAGGGTAAGGCCACACGGAGCAGCCATGCTGCGGGCAAGTTGCGGTCACGCTGCGGTGAAGAACTGCGGAGCCAATTAACCTGTAAATGTATTTTATTTAATAATGAATACTGCACTATATAGTCCTTCTTCATGACCGTACAGAACCTTTAAACAGGGGCAGTTGCTGGTATGAGGTTTGGCTGGTGAGGTGGGAGGAGAATATGCAATTTATTGTTGTTCTGGCATACATTCTCCTGCAGATTATTTGACAGTAAACACTGAATATTAATCAGCTCTGGCATACCCACTTCTCCAACCCCAGTGCTATCATATACAGTACAGACCAAAAGTTTGGACACACCTTCTTATTCAAAGAGTTTTCTTTATTTTCATGACTATGAAAATTGTAGATTCACACTGAAGGCATCAAAACTATGAATTAACACATGTGGAATTATATACATAACAAAAAAGTGTGAAACAACTGAAAATATGTCATATTCTAGGTTCTTCAAAGTAGCCACCTTTTGCTTTGATTACTGCTTTGCACACTCTTGGCATTCTCTTGATGAGCTTCAAGAGGTAGTCACCTGAAATGGTTTTCACTTCACAGGTGTGTCCTGTCAGGTTTAATAAGTGGGATTTCTTGCCTTATAAATGGGGTTGGGACCATCAGTTGCGTTGTGGAGAAGTCAGGTGGATACACAGCTGATAGTCCTACTGAATAGACTGTTAGAATTTGTATTATGGCAAGAAAAAAGCAGCTAAGTAAAGAAAAATGAGTGGCCATCATTACTTTAAGAAATGAAGGTCAGTCAGTCCGAAAAATTGGGAAAACTTTGAAAGTGTCCACAAGTGCAGTCACAAAAACCATCAAGCGCTACAAAGAAACTGGCTCACATGTGGACCGCCCCAGGAAAGGAAGACCAAGAGTCACCTCTGCTGCGGAGGATAAGTTCATCCGAGTCACCAGCCTCAGAAATCGCAGTTTAACAGCAGCTCAGATTAGAGACCAGGTCAATGCCACACAGAGTTCTAGCAGCAGACACATCTCTAGAACAACTGTTAAGAGGAGACTAAGTGAATCAGGCCTTCATGGTAGAATATCTGCTAGGAAACCACTGCTAAGGACAGGCAACAAGCAGAAGAGACTTATTTGGGCTAAAGAACACAAGGAATGGACATTAGACCAGTGGAAATCTGTGCTTTGGTCTGATGAGTCCAAATTTGAGATCTTTGGTTCCAATCACCGTTTCTTTGTGCGACGCAGAAAAGGTGAACGGATGGACTCTACATGCCTGGTTCCCACCGTGAAGCATGGAGGAGGAGGTGTGATGGTGTGGGGGTGCTTTGCTGGTGACACTGTTGGGGATTTATTAAAATTTGAAGGCATACTGAACCAGCATGGCTACCACAGCCTCTTGCAGCGGCATGCTTTTCCATCCGGTTTGTGTTTAGTTGAACCATCATTTATTTTTCAACAGGACAATGACCCCAAACACACCTCCAGGCTGTGTAAGGGTTATTTGACCATGAAGGAGAGTGATGGGGTGCTGCGCCAGATGACCTGGCCTCCATAGTCACCGGACCTGAACCCAATCGAGATGGTTTGGGGTGAGTTGGACCGCAGAGTGAAGGCAAAAGGGCCAACAAGTGCTAAGCATCTCTGGGAACTCCTTCAAGACTGTTGGAAGACCATTTCAGGTGACTACCTCTTGAAGCTCATCAAGAGAATGCCAAGACTGTGCAAAACAGTAATCAAAGCAAAAGGTGGCTACTTTGAAGAACTTAGAATATGACATATTTTCAGTTGTTTCACACTTTTTTGTTATGTATATAATTCCACATGTGTTAATTCATAGTTTTGATGCCTTCAGTGTGAATCTACAATTTTCATAGTCATGAAAATAAAGAAAACTCTTTGAATGAGAAGGTGTGTCCAAACTTTTGGTCTGCACTGTATGTTCCAGCTTAATTTTTGTCACAAATACATATTGGGGTTGAAAATTCATATAAGTTCCAGCAGAGTAACCCCTAACTTCACAGTTTTATTTATCATTCATTAAAAAAGGACCAAAAGAGGGGCCTTCAAGATACTAAAGAAAAATACTCAATATGGTTACAACAATTATAGGTCTAAATAAAAGCATCGGGTATGTGACAGTAATGGAGGGGAAGGGGGGAAAAAAGTCCCTACACTTTCCCTCTTCTTAAAGCCTCAGCCCAGGGAGGACCCCTGATGGTGGACCCCTGTCCACGTTCCTAGGCTAATATCGGCCATAAGGGCCTAGGGTATCGATGGGGCACAATATGCCCCCAAAATAATGCAAGGATATAAATTCACAGATTCTGGATGCTATATAAAAGGTGAATTACACATATACACATATAGTCAGGGTCAACCGTCTGGTCAACCGCCCAAACAAACCTCGACACGTTTCCCCCTAGTAACACTATGGGATCATCAGGAGGTAAATATATTAGTTCGGTAAGATATAAATCAATAATATGTCAATCACTGATGCAGCAGGATATACTGGGGCAACACCAGATTAGACGATTAGATAATCGCTATGCATGATATAACGGTGGAGGACAGAATAAATCCATAACAACTTCAAGTACAGCACCGTTGTAGGTTAATCAGAGGTATCACAATTGCCCTCATATCAATATTGAAGCCGTATGTATCGGAGGTTGGGTCAAATGTTTTTCACCTCCTATTGGACAAAAATGATAATACACTGATATCAGAAGAGTGTACCTAATGATGTGTGTAAAAAAGCTGCAGTATAGCAGACACGGCTGAGGGTTTGATGCAACTTGATCAGATACGTCACTGTTATTCCAATGAAGATGGCCTTGATAGAGCCCAGACTGTGATCAATCAAGAGATCACAAAAAGTCAGTAATAGATAAACACCATTCAATAACTATAAATATAAGGAATCAGCATGACTCACATTATCCAAGCCAAGCACATAATCATGTGCACCCTCCATATTTGAGCCGCTTTCAATTAGCGTGCCACAGATAGCGTTGGTGGACAGCGGGACTTCCGGTGCTGACGTCAGCATCCGGGCTATGGAACGCATAGCGTTCCAGTGCATGTATTCCGGTGCCCATAGCAGCATCCAGCCAGACACACCGATGTCCAGTCACGTGACTTAAAGGACTTTCTGCCAGTGGAACGCAAAGGGAGCGCTTACTTCCTGCCCCTTGCGTTCCACAGACGACGGATCGCGTATTATAATGCAGGAGGTAGTCAGTCTTATATAAATCGCATAGCGGGTAATTCGCATAACCGGCAAATCGCATGCTAATGAAATAATTTGCATGGAGCAGATTAAACATGCTTCATACCCATTCAATATAGAATATATTGCCCAAGCGATAATGGAATCATATAATCCTCAATCGTGGCTATTCGATATTCAAAATAGATACGGATATAGGTAGAAACCAAAATTAAAGAATTCTTCAAAGAACGGTCCACAGTCAGTGGCAGTCTATAGACAGCGATGCAATATATGTCGCTAATGTCCAATACGATACATACATATTTAGATGCTTCACGCATCAGGCCACATTTGGAACACTCAAAAATTCACTATAAAGCTAGGCCACTTATAGTAAACAGAGTGTGGCCATTACTAGTATAATACATGCTCATAAAAAACTGGAAAATGTTAGTCTCTCATTTCTGCCCAGTGGAGATTGCGATCTAAAATAAAGGATCCATGCACAATCCTTTTGCAAAAAATTTCTGTCCCAGTCCCCGTCCCTCGGTGAAGGTGGAACAAGTTCTAGGACAGAGAATTTAAGGCATCTAGGCCCCCCCCCCCGTGAATTTCATTAACATGTCAAGCTATTGGTGTGATGTTCTTTTTAATGACATCATTCACATGTTCGCACACTCTCCTCCGTACTTCTCTAATAGTCTTGCCTATGTAGTCCATGGAGCAAGGACAATGACAGATGTAGATGGCCCCCTTGCTGCGACAGTTACAAAAATCCCTAACCTTAAATGTTTGTTTTGTGATCGCAGATGTCACTGTCTTGGAGGTTGATATAAAATTACATACTATGCATGATCCGCACTTGAACATCCGTGAAGGTTTACGGTCAAGCCAAGTGCCCTCTCTGATGGGAGGGGTGTAATGGCTGTGGACAAGGCGGTCCTTAAGACTCTTACCACGTTTATAGCTCACACTCGGATTCTTTGTCAGGATGTCACATAGATCAGAGGCCATCTGAAGTATGGGCCAATATCTCTTAAGTGTCCTCATGACTTGTTCATTAGCGAAGTCAAAAGTAGGTAGATATAATCCGTAGGGGTTGACTATTTTCATCTCCCCTATGTTTGGGGACCAAGAGACTTGTGCGGTCTTGATGTACTGCATTTTTAAAGGCTTCATTTAGATGTTTCTGAGGGTATCCCCTCTCTCTAAAACTCGTTTGGAGCTTCCTAGCCTCATTATAATAGGTTTGATCATCCGAACAATTCCTTCGCACCCGAAGATATTGTCCCCTCGGAATCCCTCGTTTAAGAGGCACTGGGTGATGGCTATCCCAGTGTAACAGGGAATTAGTAGCAGTCGCCTTCCTATGGATGTCAGTAGTCAATCTGTCTCCATCCTTAGTGACACGGACATCCAGGAAGGCGATTGTCTTAGGGTCAATTTCAAATGTGAATTTAAGGCCAATGTGGTTGTCATTAAGCTCAGTTATAAATTTATTGAATTCATCAGACCCACCCCTCCAGACCAGAAAGATGTCATCAATATAACTTGTCCAGACAATGATCTTGTCTGACCACCAAGTGGTCTGGGTTTGAAAGACAAAGATGTCCTCCCACCAGCCCAGGAATAGGTTAGCATATGTAGGGGCGCAGGGACTCCCCATAGCCGTCCCCCTGAGCTGGTAGAAGAAACATCCATTGAATAGAATAAAGTTATGGGTCAGTATGAATTCAAGAAGCCTCAAGGTAAAAACATTATGGGTCCTGCAGTGTATTGCCCTAGTCTTAAGGAAATATTCCACTGCAGAGAGTCCCCTTTGATGTGGTATGGAAATATATAGGGATTCGGCGTCAGTACTTGCTAGGAGACATTCAGGATCAAGACTAATAGTATAAATTTTATTGAGAAAGTCTATCGTGTCCCTTGTATATGCCGGTAGGGACACAACAAACTGACCCAAAACACGATCAAGGTATATGCCACAGTTCTGGGTGAGGGAATTAACCCCCTAGATTATTGGTCGACCCTTCAACGGATTGGTCCCTTTGTGGACTTTTGGCAGTCTGTTCTTTTGTGAACTGGGTAGTGGGATTTGATGGCAATATGCTATATCCCTCTTTGTCCTCAAGCAGGTCTAAACACATGCGCTTATACAGGGGTTGATCAAGGATAACCAGGTTACCCCCTTTATCGGACGGTTTAATGATTAGCAATTTATCCCGTTCCAATGATTGTAATGCACGCATCTCTGTTTGTGAAAGATTATATTTGCTCGGATACACCTTATCAAGTTGTTCCAAGTCAGAAATCACCATTTGAAGAAAGATGTCAATGCATTTATAATTCAAGGGAGGGGGCATTCTTTTACTTTTCAGTTTCAAATCCGTATAGGGGCCCTGGCCCAGTCCTCGTCTCCCCTCTTCTCCCAGGACCATTAATAATCGGAAATCCGCATAATCTCTCTCATTGAGTCCCAGATTCTCACAAGTCTGCCTATTGGAGTGTGAGTGTGTAAAAAATTTGTGCCATTTCCTACCCTAAAGGTGGGAGCCCTTCTTCTGCCATCTGCTTTTCCTCCTTTTCCACATCACCTACTATTGATGACAATATGTCATCAGGAACATCCATCTCCTCCTTTCTTTGCATCTTTCTGACTTTTCAAGGACATGGAGAGTTTTAAGGATGATTTGGAAGAAGTAAAGCCAGTAAAAGATTAGGATAATCATCATTAAAACCTAGCTCTCCTAAGGAGTGCAGACTGGATGGTATTGGTTGGCACGATGGCACAGGAGTAAAAGCTTCCATCTTATTGGTATTGAAATACATTTACGGCTCATGTAGAAATAAATAAATGTAGGAATAAATAAGTAAAACTGCTGCAGCATAAGTTTCCCCGCACTCTCGCTGCACTCTTCCTGCATTCGCCCTCTCCAACATTCTTCTATTAATAATTTTCAGCAACACTGTCTCTAGTGCCTGAGCGCTTATCACGTCTCTCCCTATGCTTAGCTCAAAGGAAATGGTGGAGACGGCACGGGATGAAGGTTTTATAAAGCTGTGACATCACAGGGGATTACTTTCTGCGGATTGGCTGGCTGCACGGAATTATAGGTTATCTAGTGTTCCCGGGATTCTTACTTTCACTTTGTAACACGTACAGCCACCATTTTAGGAAAAACTGATTTGTTACTGCAAAGCGCAAGCAAATTTGGATTTTATGCAAATCAAAGTTTTCCTAAACTTTGGACCGAAGTCCAATTTGAATTCTGCTTTGAAACTACAATTTAAATCATCCACACATATACAAATCCATCATGTATTTAATGTTGTTTTTTTTGTAAACCTGGACAACCCTTTTAATTCACTTACTCTTTCGCACTGAACTACAGACTGAAACTAGAAGGAAAAAAAAACACAATTGTAAAGTTGATACTAAAATCTCAGGATGATGAGCTGGATAAAGCTACGTTCACATCTTGAACTTCCTTTTTTCTGTTATGTCAGAAAAATAGAAAGATGAGGATAATGGTGAGCACTAGGACAGATCCATTACATGATGGACACCAACAGTGCCCGATGAACCTCATTGACAATAATGGTTTATTGAGTTTCCATCATAGTGTCTGGCATTTTACAAGAAAAATTTTGCTTTATAGTGTGCTGTTTTTTTCTGGCATTTTTTGAGGTGTCTTAAATTCATATGTGAACAGGGTCTAATGGTGCATTACGCATTCACATGCCTACTGATCAGGCAATGATTGGGAAGGACCCTTTCCTTCCCGATCATTGGCTGCTCATCAGAGGAGGTTAAAGCAAAATTTACATGCTGCAATGACCTCCACTGTATGGGGAAAAGGGGTCATTGTTTGTGGGCAGCAGATCCCTGTTTATGCAGCATGATCTGCTATCCAGAAATTATTTAGGTGCCCCCATAAATTATCATTTGCAAGCAATCACTCATTTATTGGGTGATCAACGATAGCTTTACAATTATCAGGAACAAGAATTCATACGAACATTTGTCCCCAATAATCTGCCCAATAATAGTCCAGTGTAAAGGGACCTTAAGACAACAGATGGAAATGTGTGTACAGACATAGGGGAGCATCTGGAGGAGTGAAAAGTATTTGAATTTCAAAGACTGAGGATTGATCAACTTCTCTGTTGAGAAGGGTATAGTGCATTTATTATGTTATTATGTTATACATGCATGGATAATAAAAACATTTATTCCGAAGGTAATTTTATAAAGAAAAATAATCACTTTAATTTAGCATTTATAAATACAAAATCAGTTTGCAACCCCACCCTACGAACGCTCTTCATATAGAAAGTATTATTGTGTTTCTATATTCTATGCTGGAGCAAGTTTTAGAAGAAAGTTAAAATATATTAATAGTACAGCATCTTGTCAAAAGCACCAACAGTCTATTCATTACAGACCAAGATTGCATATCTAGCTATGCCAGTTGTCCTCTAAAACAATAGTTAATGAAAGGTCATAGAGATTTGTTAGGAAAAGGTGAAAGAACAGAGCATTGTAGACCACAGCAAATCAATCATACTTACAAGTAAATTACTTCCTGAATATAAAACCTCTTGTGAAAAGGTCAATACTGTACAATATATCATTAAACAATATTCAGAGGTTCTTTTAGAAAACTCTGTTTTAGGCAATACATTGGAATCAGTGACTATGCCCACAGTTTCTGTGATTTTGTCTTGTTCATTCATTCAGAGCTCTGTCAGGATTCAAGTGCAGATACAATGGGAGTGATTCGCATGCACACCTGCATCAGAAATCAAAGTTTAAGCCTTAGATGTATTATGCTAATTCTTTGAAAATTGCTATTGGTTTTGCCTATGGCAAAGTGAGCTTCGGATGCTTTATCCAAAGTCGCTACATTCAAAACTTTGGAATAATACTGTACGGAGATCTGTCTCTGTACAGTATTAGAATGTATAGGCTCTAAAGTATCCAAGTAAGTAATTCGCGAATTTGCGCGTGACTTCGTTGAATAACTTCGGTAGTTAATTTTTTAAGTGGAAAACCACTTTAAAACTTGAAACCGAACTCGGCTTCTGTTCCGAGGTACTAGTGGTTTCTCACTTTAAAAATCAACTACCGAAGTTAATCAGCCAAATTGCACGCGACTTCGCAAATAACTTACTTTGGCTCCTTTATCTCGTACAATGAATGGCATAAAAAATCAATTTGCTGTTTTTGAAGGTTTCACCTCCCTGACCCCAAAAACATTAAATAAAGAAATGATCAAAAAGTCATACACGCCCCATAATGGTATCAACAAAAAACTACAAATTGGCAAGAAAAAATGATCCCTCTCACAGGTCCATAGGTGTAAATATAAAAAGGTATGGGGTCAGAATATGGCTATGCAAAGAAATAATTCATTTTTCCTAAATTTTTATTTTTTCAAAAAGTATAGAAACCCAAGAAAAATTTAAAAAAAACTTGGTATTGCGCTAATTGTACTGACCCGCAGAATAAAAGTAACAGGTCCAGTGGTGTAACTAGAACTGCCAATGCCAATTTCCCACATGTATATACTGTATGTCATGTCACTTTATATACTGTCACTGTACATAATGTATAACACTGTGTAGGGGGCCCTAACAATAAAATCTTTCTGTCCTTTTCCCATGTTGGCCCATTCTGTGTTCTGGCCCCATAGCAGCCACGTTCCCCTGCTTCCACTATAGCTACACCCCTGAACAGGTCAGTTTTACCTCATGGGGGAGGACATAAAACAATACCCCATTAAACCATGGCAAAATTGAGTTGTTTTCTTTCCAAATCCACCCCATTTGCAACTTTTTTCTACCTTTCCACTGCATTATTTGCAACATGAAATTGCAATTTTAGAAAGCGCAACTTGTCCTGCAAAACACAAGCCCTTATACAGTTATGTGAATGGAAAAATAAAAAAACTTTGGCTATGGGAAGGCAAAAGTATAATGATCAAAAGCTGAAATCACTGCGTCAGGAAGGGGTTAATGTTGCAAATTAACATAAGTAATCAAAAAAATTAATTATTAGTATATTGCAGACATGTGAACATATATTAAATTAATCTATGTGTGTCCCTCATCTACTGTTTATACAGTGTATTTGCAAAAAAGTAGGTTCACCGAATTGAATGAAACACTGTCTCATTGCATGCAAAGTAGGACAGAACATTACTGGTGTTTCATGTTTAGTACTTTACCAATGAATCAAATTAAAAGCATATGTAGAAATTTGTTATGACAGAAAATACTTAAAGTAAAATACTTAAAATACTTAAAGCCCTTGTGAATTTCTTAATTTATTTGTCACTGTTCCTTTGATTTAACTTACTTTTATAGCTTAAAGCAGTTTGTATTGTGCTAATTAAAGGGGAGATTTATCAAAACTGGTGTGAAGGAAAACTCACTTAGTTGCCTAAGAGCCTCAATAAAACATAATTGGGTATTTCCACATGAGCCATTTATGAATATGGACTCTCACCTATCAGGAGAGAGTCCATATTCTGCCTGGAACTCAAGAAAGGAAAAGAGCATACATTCACGTGGTTCTCTAACCTTGTATTCTATACGAGTTAGCGAAATAGTGTTTTACTACTATGAAAATAGTTGCATACATTCATGACCACTTTCCACCTCATCTACTCCTTTCTAGAGTGCAAAACTGGAGTCAGGACACTTCCATTCTGCATATATACGAGGATCCTAGAGATGGTCACACAGTACTTGTTCTTTCTCCTGTGCTACATGGCCCTACTCTTTTCTCTGACATGGAAAATATATGTGAGCAGCCTCCATAGAATGGCAAGCATTTCTATGACCAGATAGTTTGAGGCCAAACAGAAAAGCCTTGTGGGTCACAAAAGGCATTCGATGTGCATACCTGTTCTAAATGAATTAAATTGTGTTCAAATCATTTATTAATGAGGTTGCCTGATGTAGACATCTAAACAAATATGACCAAACAATATGGTGGACAGTTATCAAAACTGGTATAAAGGAAATCTGGCTAAGATTCCGCATTTTCACTTCCTTTACATCAGTTTTAATAAATTTCCCTCTATGTTTTCTAGACAATACAAGCACTTTTCATGTCTGATTTTGCATTTGTTTTTCTTTATTTGTTACACATTTTAAAATAGAAGGTAAATGCTAGTTAACTCTTTTAAGCATCAACTTGTTAGGGGACTGTTAAGAACCAGTGGGTGTGAATCTACTGTGCCACGTGACTAACCTCCGCTAAGGGCGTTGTCTAAGTGAATCCCTCATTCTTTACATTTCCCCTGATGGTGAGGATAGGCTTTCCTGAGACAGGTTGCTACCTCTTGAGGTGGATTGGCACATGAAGCAGCTGGTTCAGGCAGACCAGGGGGTACCAGAACAAGGTACCAGAGGTACAGCCGTAGTCATAACCAGCTGCAACAGTGCAGGACCAAAGTATGAGGCAGAGACAAAGTCGAACAAGCAATGGTTCAGGGCTGGCGGCTCAGGTACAGTTCAGGCAATCCAGGTCAGCAACAGGAGAGACAAGACATGGAAGGAGCTTGAAATATGCAGAGAGGCAAACGTAACTTATAGGTGACTTCATTGATCTTCTTCGATACTTCAAAATGTCCCAGGAACCTACGGGAGATTTTGAAACTAGGGACTTTTAAGCTGATATTTTTAGAGGAGAGCCATGTCTTATCTCCTGAGTAGAACTGAGGAGGTTTTCTTTGTCTCTTTTCTGCATTTACCTTTAAGCAAGTCATGACCTTTATAATGCAGCCTTTGGTCTGAAGCCATATATTCAAGAAATCTCTAAAAGAGGAATCTGCAGCAGGAACCTCAGAGGACATGGGAACAGGACGAGGGGTATGAGGATGTTGTCCATAAATGATAAAGAACATTGGGGGACCCAGTAGACTTACAAAAATGGTTGTTACAGGAAAACTGCCCAAGCTACCAATTGTACACAGTTGTCGTTTTGGGCACAGACAAAGTGCCAGAGATAGTTTTCTAATATCTGATTGACCCGCTCTACCTGCCTGTTGGGTGATATCCTGAAAAAAAGTGTAATTCAGTCTCAAGAAGCCAGCACAAATCCCTCCAGGGCTTAGAGGTAAACTGGACCATCGTAAACTATGTGCAGAGGCAGTTCATGCAATTTTTTATTTTTTTTTTATAAATTCTTTATTTTTCTTTTTTTTTGTATATTCATGTAACAAAAATGCATTAGCATGACATATAAATGTAATATGTCATTATGATGTTAATATCCAAAGTCATATAATACAAACCGGATTCCCAAAAAGTTGGGACACTATACAAATCGTGAATAAAAACTGAATGCAATGATGTGGAGGTGCCAACTTCTAATATTTTATTCAGAATAGAACATAAATCACGGAACAAAAGTTTAAACTGAGAAAATGTACCATTTTAAGGGAAAAATATGTTGAATCAGAATTTCATGGTGTCAACAAATCCCCAAAAAGTTGGGACAAGGCCATTTTCACCACTGTGTGGCATCTCCCCTTCTTCTTACAACACTCAACAGACGTCTGGGGACCGAGGAGACCAGTTTCTCAAGTTTAGAAATAGGAATGCTCTCCCATTCTTGTCTAATACAGGCCTCTAACTGTTCAATCGTCTTGGGCCTTCTTTGTTGCACCTTCCTCTTTATGATGCGCCAAATGTTCTCTATAGGTGAAAGATCTGGACTGCAGACTGGCCATTTCAGTACCCGGATCCTTCTCCTACGCAGCCATGATGTTGTGGGATTGATGCAGAATGTGGTCTGGCATTATCTTGTTGAAAAATGCAGGGTCTTCCCTGAAAGAGATGACGTCTGGATGGGAGCATATGTTGTTCTAGAACCTGAATATATTTTTCTGCATTGATGGTGCCTTTCCAGACATGCAAGCTGCCCATGCCACACGCACTCATGCAACCCCATACCATCAGAGATGCAGGCTTCTGAACTGAGCGTTGATAACAACTTGGGTTGTCCTTGTCCTCTTTGGTCCGGATGACATGGCGTCCCAGATTTCCAAAAAGAACTTCGAACCGTGACTCGTCTGACCACAGAACAGTCTTCCATTTTGCCACACTCCATTTTAAATGATCCCTGGCCCAGTGAAAATGCCTGAGCTTGTGGATCTTGCTTAGAAATGGCTTCTTCTTTGCACTGTAGAGTTTCAGCTGGCAACAGCGGATGTCACGGTGGATTGTGTTCACCGACAATGGTTTCTGGAAGTATTCCTGAGCCCATTCTGTGGTTTCCTTTACAGTAGCATTCCTGTTTGTGGTGCAGTGTCGTTTAAGGGCCCAAAGATCACAGGCATCCAGTATGGTTTTACGGCATTGACCCTTATGCACAGAGATTGTTCCAGATTCTCTGAATCTTCGGATGATGTTATGCACAGTTGATGATGATAGATGCAAAGTCTTTGCAATTTTTCACTTGGTAACACCTTTCTGATATTGCTCCACTATCTTTCTGTGCAACATTGTGGGAATTGGTGATCCTCTACCCATCTTGGCTTCTGAGAGACACTGCCACTCTGAGAAGCTCTTTTTATTCCCAATCATGTTGCCAATTGACCTAATTAGTGTTAATTGGTCTTCCAGCTCTTCGTTATGCTCAAATTTACTTTTTCCAGCCTCTTATTGCTACTTGTCCCAACTTTTTTGAGATTTGTTGACACCGTGAAAATTTGAATCAACGTATTTTTCCTTTAAAATGATACATTTACTCGGATTAAACATTTGATCTGTCATCTACGTTCTATTACAAATAAAATATTGAAATTTGCCATCTCCACATCATTTCATTCAGTTTTTATTCACAATTTGTTTAGTGTCCCAACTTTTTTGGAATCCGGTTTGTAGTAAACATTGCAAGATAATCGTACACATACATGAATTTATAACATTAGTCATATCTGTTTAGCTTCTTTTAATAGCTAAGGAGATGTAGGGGAGAGCGAGAAATTCTATTCTCAGAGATCATCTACAGCGCTCTCTACACTGGTCATATACGTGTCGTAACATTATAAATGAATACAGTGGAAAGAAAGAAGGGGAGGACTAGAATTTAAGAGTAAGAGTAGAGAGGAGGAGAATAGTTAGAGGAGGAGAGGGAGAAGGGGGGGGGGTAGCGCATAGATATCTACGTCTCAAGCTCAAAGATCATTGCATCTATTTAGCCAGGATTCACCTACGCCAGAGACCTCCAAGGGCTCCATATCTTGGTAAAGTTATCATGAGTCCTATCAATCCAGCTAGAAATTTCTTCAAATCTGCAAATTTGTGTCACCTTAGCTTTCATTTCTTGTATAGAAGGGGGGTTAACATCCAGCCAATGTAGAGGGATTAATGTTTTAGCTGCAGCTATGATATGTGAGATCAGGTTCTTTTTTGAAGGAGAGTATTGAGGAGTTGGAAGCGCAAGTGCCACCATCTCTAATGTTAATCTAAAGTCGGGAGTTGTACGTTTTTGGATCAATGCTTCTATCTACCTCCAAAAGGGCTTAATCTGAGGGCAATTCCACTAGATATGTGATAAGGAGTCCACACCAATTCCGCATCTCCAGCATTCCCTTGTAGTCGTTAGACCTCTCTTGTAGAGAAAGTCAGGGGTTTTATACCACCTTGTCAGGAGTTTATAGTGATTCTCCTGCAGACGGATGCAGCGGGAGAAGCCATGTGAACTTCTCAGTATCTGCTTTACTTCAGTATCAGTCATAGCCCTATCCAACTCTTTCTCCCTTTCTCTGATGTACACAGGCTTCAGAGATTCACCCTCGCCTCCCACAGTTCATGCAAGTTTTCCGGCTGAGGACACCTGGCAAAAGGGACAAAGTGAGCCATCTTTGGGATCCTGTCCACAGCCACCCAGATAGCTGTACATTCAGCAGAAGATGAAAGGTTGGTAACAAAGTCCATGGCAATATGTTGCCAGGGAGCGTTGGGAATAGGAAAAGATCATAACAGCCTGGAAGTTTTGGTCCTGGAGAATTTATTCTGAGCACAGATATAGCAGGCAGACACAGAATCACGCATATATTTTGATAGTCTTGCAAATTCCTTGATGACCAGCCAGTTTGGAGTTGTGTCCCCAAGCTAATATAGGTCTCCTTTTGCAGGTAGCACAAATGTCTATCTAGGAGGAATGTCTTTGATCGGGACAGGAGCCATAGTGATCAAGTGAGCGGGATCAACAATGTACTGAGGTCCCTTTTGTTGATCGGAGGAATCAAATGAGGAATCGGAGGAATCAAATGACTAAGACACAACATCTGCTTTGATGTTCTTCTCAACTTGGCGAAAGTGAAACTCTAAATTGAACAGGGAAAAGAAGTGTACCCATCTGGTTTGGTGTGGATTCAGACGTTGGTACATCTGCATATAAGTTAGCTTTTTTGTGGTCGGTGAAGATTAACACCTGGTGTTGGGCCCCTTCCAACAGATAACCCTGTCAAAGAGCTGATCAGCAGGGGGAGGGGGCTGGGAGTCAGACCCCCACCAATCTGTTATTGATAACCTTTCCTGAGGATAGGTCATCCATATTATACTCCTGGAAAACTCATTTAATTTACATAGTGATTAGTCCTAGACTAAAGGAACATCTATTGATTATTAAAGGTGTTTATGAATATTTTCATAATGAGTTTTTTTTTTCCCTGAAGAAACTCTTTAAAATGTATTTTTTTTTTACTCCAACCATTTACTATTTTTCTTCCTTGACTACTTTTTCTTCCTTTTGTTTTTATGCAATAAATTTGTATTTGCATTTTTAAATGTTTTTCAAATTTTGCAATTTTGTATTCTTTTTAATTACATATTCATGGTAGATCGATGCATTTAGCAATGACCAATAATTTGCAAAAGGCACAGTAATGATGTTTTAGCCCTTAGGCTAGTATCTACAAAATCTTCAAATATAAGACGTTTTATGTAAGCAGAGTTCATAGCCTGCACAGTTTTTTAACTGAACATACTTCCTGCTGTATGTTTTAAAAAGCCTAAAAAACAACAGACACCTCTGCTGATTACTAAAAAGCTACCACCTCTTAATAAGGGCCTGAGTTTAATTTGTTTAATATTCCCACCACTAATGATTCCTATTTAAGACATCCTTTAAAAAAGTTTGTAACATTAATTTAATGGAAACATGCCAAAGCTGCTTCAAGAACTCCATTAGATGTTTCCCTGTTAAATTAATGTGACTAACTTTTAATGGATGTTCTAATTAGATGTTATTATTAACAGGAATATTAGTCAAATTAAAATCAAACCTGGAGAGAGACAAGTTAGCTTTACAAGAATGTTAAGCATTAGTATCTGGATAATATATACGCAATGTGGTGATGCCAGATGGCAAAGATTTGCTTTGCCTTCCAGTAACCCTCTGAAGAACCAGGCACACATGGTTTTGTTAGCACATAATACCTGCAGGAACAGCACTACTATTAACATACCCACTTACAAAAGGAAGTGATGGCTTCTACAAGTACAGTGCACTACACTTGAGAGAGAAAAGGGAGCTCCATCTCTCAATTTCACACTCAATTTAAAGGGTCACTTTCAACGTGGACTGATTAGTTTAGGCAGTTTAGAATTGATTGTTTTGATTGTAAAGCTTGCCTGCCTTTGTGGGCAATTTAAAGCGAAAAAGAGACACCCTGCTATTGCACAAAACAAGGTGGAAGAATGATCTGAATACTTTCTACAGTCATCTAGATTAATACATCAGTAGTGTACAAACTGTCCTCGTTAGAAGCTTCTAACAAATTAGTATCACAATGTTTCATAGTCACAGTTGTTAATTTGAGAATAAAAATGTAATGCAAAAAAAATATTTTAATTGTGTTAGTGGTTTTCCTTCTAGAATGGGTGCACAGGTGTATATTAGTATGGCACATAAATATATATCCTGAGATAAACCTTAGCAGCAGCAGTCATATACTGCTAACAAGTAAATGTTGCAAAATAAATGAAATGTACTATCATTTATTATTATATGCTATGATCTAAAGTATATACAAGTCATATTAACCTTTTGTACACTCCAATCAATGCAGAATGTGTTGTACAGTGAGGGAAACAAAATGTAATCACAGAGCACACTATGTTTAAATGCTCATGTCCTTCGAAAGGATTGAAAGGCTGTTTTTCAGTTTCTTTATGGTTAGGCATACAACAAACACAATTAAAGATGACATACAAGTAGGGATGAGTGAATCTATTTCGAATTCGGAATTAGTTGGATACTTCCCCCCCAAAATGTGGATTCTAATGAGCCCCAAATTCTTGTGATTCCTTTTAAGCAAATCAAATATGCTCCAGTTGCACTGAAAATCGGTATATAACACTCTCTGGGAAGAGAGAAGATAAAGAGATTCTAATATACTAGTATTGTTTGCATTAAGAGGATTCTTTTTTTCAATATAGAGAGCTTCTAGTTTGTGTGTGGAGTATTGTAGGTTAGTCAATGCTCCTCTGGCTTTCTGTGAAAGATATATGAAAATTAGCATATCTTACATTTGCTGGCATCAGATAGGCTTAGGGTACTTTCACACTTGCGTTAACCTATTGGGGACACATGACGTACCGGTACGGCATGATGTCCCGGTACTTAAGGACACATGACGTACCGATACGTCATGTGTAGTTCCGATCACCTCCGCGCTGTGGGCAGTGATTGGAACTGGGTGTCTGCTTAAAGTATTGAGCAGGCACCCTGGGACAATATCCTGTGACCCCCCCATGTCGGCGATCGCAGCAAACCGCAGGTCAATTCAGACACATGCACAGACAATGCACACACATGCACGCCAAATAAATATTTCCACGCACGCACACACACACACTCCCCTATGGCCCGCCGGATGCTCTCAGCCGAGGAGGCATATGCCCAGCTTGCCTCCGTGTCCGAGAGCCCCAGTGAGGACGAGGATGATACCACTTTCCTTTTGTCATCCGCATCCTCCCTATCATCTAGCGATGATGATGAGCCCCCAAGGCGACGGAGACACCGCCAGGCGGAGCAAGGGGTCCGCCATGCTAGGGACCCTGTGGCCCACACTAGTACGAGCAGCTCTGGGGCTCGTACTAGTTTTCCGGCCCACCAGTTAAGTCCACCGGAGTACCCTACCGGTGAACTTGCATGGTGTAACCCAGAGCATTTTAAGCCCGTGATTCCTGATTTTGTAGGCCAAACAGGAATCCAGATTTCCACAGTGTGCTTCACTGAATACGACTACTTTAGTGTTTTTTTCAGTGACCACTTTGTAAATCTGATGGTGGAGCAAACAAACCTGTACACCCAACAGTTCGTTGCTCAACACCCAGGCTCCTTTTTGGCTAGGGCCGGTGGCTGGACTCCGGTCAGTGCAGCCGAGATGAGGATGTTTTGGTGCCTCATGCTGCACATAGGCCTAGTAAAAAAACCTAGTGTCAGGCATTACTGGAGTGGGGATGTCCTCTACCAGACCCCACTTTACAGTACGGCCATGATACGCTCACGGTTTGAGGCCATCCGGAAATGCCTGCATTATGCAGATAATGCAGCATGTCCGCCCCTCCAAGGTGATCCTACCTATGACCGCCTGTACAAAATCAGGCCGGTCATCGATCACTTTGGGGCCAAATCTTTGGAGGCCTATGTACCTGGAAGGGAGGTTGCAGTTTATGAGTCTCTCATTGCAATTAAGGGCAGACTCATTTTCTGCCAGTTTGTTCCCTCTAAAGGGTGAGGTATGGCGTAAAGCTGTACAAACTTTGTGAGAGTACCTCAGGGTACACTTACAAGTTTTGTGTGTGCGAGGGGCGAGATTCCCGTATTCTACCCCCAGAATGTCCCCCCACTCTGGATGTTAGTGGGAAACTTGCGTGGGACCTTATGCACCCACTGCTAGATAAGGGTTACCACCTGTACGTGGATAACTTTTATACTAGTATCCCCTTGCTTCAGTCCCTCGCTGACAGATCCAAGTCCACTTGTGGGACCGTGCAGAAAAATCAACGCAGCCTCCCTACCCACCCCCTCCAGGTACCTATCCCCAGGGGTGAGACCCGTGCCCTTACCAGTGGAAACCTGTTGCTGGTCAGATATAAGGACAAGAGGGATGTCCTTGTACTGTCCACAATTCACGGTAACGGCATCACCCCTATCCCTGTGCGAGGTACCGCGGCAACGGTCCTCAAGCCCAATTGTATCGTCGACTATAATCGGTATATGGGAGGAGTTGATCTCTCTGATCAAGTCCTCAAGCCATATAATGCCATGCGCAAAACCCGGGCATGGTACAAAAAAGTTGCGGTCTACTTGGTACAGGTTGCCTTGTACAACTCTTTTGTGCTATCCTGAGCGCTGGCAACACAGGGAAATTCCTTCAGTTCTATAAGGCAGTCCTCAAGGATCTGATCTTTTCTGACTGGGAAAGAGCAGGCAGGAGTACCTTGGGAACTGGAGGCACCCGGATCGCCCCTGGCCAACACTTTCCAGGTGTGGTCCCCCATACTGGAAAGAAGGGATGGACCCAAAAAAGGGTGCAGAGTGTGTCACAGGAGGGGAATACGGAAGGACACCACCAGTGTAACACGTGCCCCGATCATCCAGGCCACTGCATTATTGGTTGCTTCAGGGAGTACCACACTCCCATGGAGTACTAAATTTATATTCCCCTTCCCCAATTTAGCCAGTGACAATCGGAAAAAGAAACTATGGTTCTCAGACTTGCGACACTAAAACAAAAACAAAAAATGTTTTCAAAAATATTATTTCGTAAAACTAAAATAAAAAAATTAAAAGTAGACATATTAGGTATTGCTGCGTCTGTAACAATCTGCTCTATAAAAATACCCCATGACCTAACCCCTCAGATGAACACGGTCAAAAAAATAAAATAAAAATGGTGCAAAAAGAGGTATTTTTTTGTCACCCCTTCACAAATAGTGTAATAGCAAGCGATCAAAAAGTCATATGCCCCCAAAAATAGTGCCAATAAAACCTTCCTCTCATCCCGCAAAAAATGAGCCCCTAACTAAGATAATCGGTTAAAAAAATAAAATAAAAAATGATATGAATACAGTTTGTTTAGGTACCTGATACTGACTGGATATATAGGTACTAACTAATAAAGTCATGCATTGCAGTATCGAAGAAGGTTAAATGTAACAATAATGTCTGGCAAGTGAGAATCCGATACAGTCAGACACAATGTATGTGTAAAAATAGCCGACAGCCACTTACGTGTGCGCACTGAGAGGCGCGTCTGTTGCTGTAGTCTAGACTCGTTCGGCACTTGTTGCAATTCTCCTGTTAGTCTTTCTCCCAGTTCTGTCTTCTGCTCACCTTGTGGCACTCTCGTAGCTCCGGCTGGTAGCTCGCGCGCAGGGAAGCGGTGCTTACTTGTTGTCCTGGAAACCTTTCATGTGAAATCACACTTGAAGCTACGGATGCCTCTAGGGTCCACAATACCTAGTCTAATAGACTCTTAGACTATGGAGATACTAAAATGTTTTTTTTTGTTTATAAAAGGATAATATAGTGTAAAACCTAAATAAATTTAAAAAAGTAGACATATTAGGCATCGCCACGTCCGTAAGAATCTGCTCTATAAAACTACCCCATGATGTAGCCTCTCAGATGAACACGGTCAAAAATAAAATATCAAAACGGTGCCAAAACAGCTATTTTTGGGAACATTTTCCATTTTAAACTGGTTTTTTTCCAGTAACAAAGCAAGGGTTAACAGCCAAACGAAATTTTATATTTATTACCCTGATTCTGCAGTTTACAGAAAAACCCCATATGTGGTCTCAAACTGCTGTATGACCAAACGGCAGGGCACAGAAGGAAAGGAATGCCGTATGGTTTCTGGAAGGCAGATTTTGATAGCCTTCTTTTTTTTTGGGCACCATGTCCCATTTGAAGAACCCCTGATGCACCCCTAGAGTAGAAACTCCATAATAGTGACCCCATCTAAGAAACTAAACCTCTCAAGGTATTCAAAACTGATTTTACAAACTTTATTAACCCTTTAGGTGTTCCTCAACAGTTTATGGCAAATGGAGATGAAATTTCAGAATTTCTATTTTTGGTAACCTTGCCTCACAAAAATTTAATATGGATAAACCAAAAATCATGTGTACCCTAAAAATTGTCCCAACAAAACTGCCTACTTATCCCGTAGTTTCCAAAATGGGGTCACTTTTATGGAGTTTCTACTCTTTGGTGCATCAGGGGGAGTCAAATGGGACATGGTGTAAATCAACCAGTCCAGCAAAATCTGCCTTCCAAAAACCACACGACCCACCTTTCCCTCTACGCCCTACCGTGTGCCCGTACAGTAGTTTACGGCCACATATGGGGTGTTTCTGCAAACTACAGAATCGTGGCAATAAATATTGAGTTTTGTTTGGCTGTTAAACCTTGCTTTGTTACTGGATGGATTAAAATGGAAAATTAGCCCAAAAAATTTAATTCTTAAATTTCATCTTCATTTGCCAGTAACTCTTGTGGAACACCTAAAGGGGTTTTGGACGGTTTATATTTTGTAAGCCTCACAAAGTGACTTTAACCTGAACTGATCCCTAAAAAGTGGGTTTTTGAAAATTTCTGAAAATTTTCAAGATTTGGTTCTAAACTTCTAAGCCTTGTAACATCCCCCCCAAAAAAAGTCATTCTCAAAATGATCCAAACATGAAGTAGACATATGGGGAATGTAAAATAATAACTTTTTTTGAGGTATTACTATCTATTATAGAAGTAGAGAAATTGAAACTTTTTTGGTAAATTTGGTATTTTTTTATCAATACAAATGTCTTTTTTTGACTCCATTTTATCAGTGTCATGAAGTACAATATGTGACAAAAAAAAAACAATCTCAAAATGGCCTGGATAAGTCAAAGCGTTTTAAAGTTATCACCACTTAAAGTGACACTGGTCAGATTTGCAAAAAATGGCCTGGTCCTTAAGGTGAAAATGAGCCCGGTCCCTAAGGGGTTAAACTTTTCCGGTATTGAGGTCCATCCTAGGGGCTCAATACCAGAAAAATACTGATCAGTTTTATCCTAATGCATTCTGAATGGAGAGCAATCCGCTCAGTATGCATCAGGATGTCTTCAGTTCAGTCACTGTACAGTTTTTGGACCGAAAAAAATACCACAGCATGCTGCAGTATTTTCTCCGAACAAAATTCTGGAACACTTGCTGGATCCGGCATTATTTTCCATTTAAATGCATTAATGCCCCAAGTGTTTTGGAAAAGCGGATCTAGTTTTGCGGTTTGCGAATGCGCAGACCTTTAAAAATGTGAAAAAGATAAATACCAGATCCGTTTTTCCGCATGACAACTGGAGAGACGGATCCGGTATTGCAATGCATTTGTGAGACAGATCCAAATCCATCTACAAGTGGTATCTGTTTGCATACAGATTGCCGGATCCGGCAGGCAGTTGAGGCGACGGAACTGCCTGCCGGAATCCAAAAACGCATGTGTGAACGTACCCTTACCTAATTTAAAAGCTTACTTGAATATCTTTTCCAGAAACCCAGAGGAGCAAAAAAGAGCTGAAATTCAAATGTCTATAGCCAAGACCATGTAGTAACTTCATAATCTAACAATAATATGAAGGTAAATGTACCTGTGATAATCCTACCCTGCTACTTCCATCTGGAGTGGCATCATCACTGCAGATCATTGCATTTAAACAGACACACCAATCAGCAAGTAGATCAAAATCAAGTTCTCCTGAACTTTAGGGACAACATACGTCATGTGCAAATTATTTGTAGTTTTAGTATACAAGATATACATTATATAAAAGCTATAAAATAGAAACAAAAAATATATTTGATATTTCCACATGAATGTCCCTTCATGTGGAAATAGAAATATGTAAATTTTTATTTTCATTGATGGCTCTGCAATTTACAGACAGAAAATGCAAATCTTTACCAGCTTAAATAAGTGACCAACATTTTTTAACTGTTGTTTAATTTATATTGCTCACCATAACTTTCCTCCTGACTATAAGTCCACCAAAATAGTTCTAGATAAAGTCACATCCAAAGTTTTTACCTTGGATATAAATACAAAAAGCACATGGTTGACAGATAAATTCAATGTGTTTACAAGTTTATAGGCAACAATAACATCTGTCTCTAATAAGGTTTATTTGTTGGAATGTGCTACTGGATTGCTTCAGTCTCCAAGTCTGGATCATGAGAAACAACAATTAAGGCTAGTTTCACACTATTATCATTTTGGCCTAGCCTTTGCCTGGGATTCTTAAAAAATGCAAAATTAAAGTGCTATTATGCCATAATCTCATTTTTTTCTCCCCAAGAAAAAATGGCTCTCAAGCAAATCCATGTACATTTTTAATTTTTTTATTTTTTTTCATATGTGGTGATCCTAAGATTGTTTGCGTCTGAGGTTGTGTCACAGTTTTTCAGTGAATTGTGGCAATAACATGTTACCATGGAGTCCTAGTTTTAGGCTAGGACTACATATAGATTGAAAAAAAAAATATATTTACTTTTCTGAAAAGGCACTAATATTTAATATGGTAGGTGTCTCATTGAAAAAAGTCTGATACATATTTCAACATAACCATGGTCTTTTCTTTATGTTTTTTCTTTTGTTGAGGGGATTTTTTGATCAACTGCTGCTTTCTGCTTTTGCATTTGGCTAAATTTACACCAGTTTACTGTGCACTAGTGTTGAGCGAGCATGCTCGGCCGAACTGTGTTTCGGCTCGAGCATCGTTAGGCTCCGCACATGGCGGTACTTGGCTACTGGCATTACAGTGATTGGCAGGCCGGAACACGTCATCGCCGCTATACAGCACCCGATCACGCATGTTCAGCTCATTTGTAGTCAGGGAGAGCTGCTCTTTGGTAAGGACAGAGAGTGTAGTGAGTATGATAACAATCAAATCAGTAGAAAAATGTTTCAAAGACCCAAAAGTCCTTTTAAGGACTATTGTATGTAGTGGCAGGCTGGCAGTAATTTATAGCTACAGTACAAACTTTCTTTCCAGCATTTTCAAGACTTTTTATATAGGTGTCTGCAGTGACTAGAGACATCTTTCCAATACCTTTTGTGTGTCAGGGCCAGAAATTGGAGAAATATAACTGAAAATGTATATATTTTTCCATCATTTTCGAAAAAAATTCTAAAGAGGATGTCTGCAGTGACTAGAGACATCTGTCTAATACCTTATGTGTGTCAGGGCTAGAAATTGAAGAAATATAACTAAAAATGTATATATTTTTTCCATCTTTTAAAAGAAAAAATTCTATAGAGGGTGTCTGCAATGACTTCTGACATCTGTCCAATTCCTTCTGTGTGTCAGGGCCAGAGATTGGAGAAATATAACTGAAAATAAGATATTTTTCCCATCATTTTCAATAATTTTTCTTCAGAGGGTGTCTGCATTGACTAGAGACATCTGTCCAATACCTTCTGTGTGTCAGGGCCAGAAATTGGAGAAATATAACTGAAAATTTATATATTTTTTCTATCATTTGCAATACTTTTTATATAGAGGGCGTCTGCAGTGACTAGAGACATCTGTCTAATACCTTATGTGTGTCAGGGCTAGAATTTGGAGAAATATAACTAAAAATATATATTTTTTCCATCATTTAAAAAAAAAAATTCTATAGAGGGTGTCTGCAATGACTTCTGACATCTGTCCAATTCCTTCGGTGTGTCAGGGCCAGAGATTGGAGAAATATATCTGAAAATAATATATTTTTTCCATCATTTTCAATAATTTTTCTTTAGAGGATGTCTGCAATGACTAGAGACATCTTTCCAATATCTTCTGTGTGTCAGGGCCAGAAATTGGAAAAATATAACTGAAAATGTATATATTTTTCCATCATTTTCAATCATTTTTCTATAGCGGGTGTCTGCAGTGACTAGAGACATCTGTCCAATACCATCTGTGTGTCAGGGCCAGAGATAGGAAAAATATAATTAAAAACTATTTTCCTTTTTCCATACTTTTATGTACTTTTTCCATATACTGTGCTTGCTGTGAACTGTGACATCCTGGCCACATCTTGTGTGTCAAGCGTGCATATAACATTTAATATGCGCAAGGTGAGCAGTAAGGGACGTGGAAGTGGCCGTGATGCTGATGGTGCACGCAGATGCCGTGGCCCTTGGAGCGTTGAAACTGTGCCTGCTGCCAGGGTACAAGAAAAACAATCATTCGCAATACCTAGCTTCATGTCCCAGTTTGCAGGGAGTCATAGGGTAAAACTCTTGAAGTCCCACCAGTGCGATCAGGTGGTCGGTTGCATTGCAGCAGATAATGCTTCCAGTCGGTTAAGCACCACCCTGTCTTCCACCAAGTCCAGTCTCCATAGCCAAGAGTCCGGTTAACAGAATACTCTCCCTGATCCTTCTTCCTCCCACCATAAAGAGTCTGGCCAAACAAGTGATCCCACACTCGGAAATTCCAAGGAGCTCTTTTCATCGCCATTACTTTTTTTCGACCATCTCGCCAAGCATGCTTGAAGAGGGACATGAGATCTTGTGCCCTGATTCCCAACCTTTTAAGCATCAACAGTCACAAGAACATGATGGTGGGGAATAGAAAATTAGTGTTTAATGAGGTGGATGATGATGAGACACAGTTGCCAATGAGTCAACCGCAATTACTGTCTCAAGAGGTTGATTAAGAGGATGAGACAAAGTTGGCAATCACTAAGGTTGTGGTTAGATCAACAAATCAAGATAATGATCAGAGTGAGGAAGTGGAAGAGGAGGTGGTGGACGATGAAGTCACTGACCCAACCTAAGAAAGTGAAAAGCTGAGAGAGGACAGCACCGCAACAGGCTGGAAGAGGCAGTGGGGTGGGAAAAAGGAGAAGGCAGGCCACACCAAACAGGCCCACAAATGTTCCACGGAGCAACCCCTTGCGTAAATCTCCCTTTCCAATGGGTAGATGTTCCACAGTATGGCACTTTTTTAAGCAAAGTGCGGACGACAAAAGAATAGTAGTTTGCAACCTGTGCCACACCAAAATGAGCCGGGACGTGAACACTAGCAACCTCCCCACCACTAGCATGATCTGCCACATGGCATCCAAGCATCGTAATAAGTGGGTCGAACGCGTGGGTCCACAATCTGTGTCTGCGAGTCACACCACTGCCTTCTCTACCCCTATGGTACGTGCTGGCTAATCACCTGTCGAAGGCGCAGGCGAGGATGCCTCCTGCCCTGCTCCTGGACTTTCACAAGCACCATCAGCGACCACATCCACTTCCCTATCCCAGCGCATCGTCCAAATGTCATTACCCCAGGCATTTGAACGCAAGCGCAAATACCCAGCCACCCGCCCTTAGGCCATTGCACTAAATGCGCACCTTTCAAAATGACTTGCCCTGGAAATTTTGTCATTTAGACTTGTGGACACTGAGGCCTTCCACAGCCTGATGTCGGCGGCCGTCCCCAGCCACCACTATTTTTCGAGGTGTGCCATGCCCGCCTTACACTAACATGTGTCCCGAAACGTCACATGTACCCTGACGTGTTACTGGGAAGGTCCACTTAACCACAAACACATGGACAAGTGAATTTGGCCATGGACGCTACATTTCCATGACAGCACACTGGGTGAACATTGTGGAGGCCGGGAGCGAGTCGTACCCTGGGATGGAACAGGTGCTACCGACGCCGAGGATTGCGGGCCCTAATTCCATAAGGGTTTCTGCCAGCACCTACGTTAGTGGCTCCAACTCCCACTTCTCCTCCTCTGCCTCCTCTTCTACTTCCACCTACGAATTGTCCACGTGCAGCACCAGTCAGCCATCAGCCGCTTGCTGAAAGCAGTGTAGCACTGTAATAGGGAAGAATCAACAGGTCGTGCTGAAGCTGATACGCTTAGGGGACAAACAGCACACCGCCGCAGAGCTGTTGCAGGGGATGAGAGACCAGACTGAGCTGTGGCTCTCGCCACTCAACCTACAAGCAGGCATGGTTGCGTGTGATAATGGCTGTAACTTGGTAATGGCTTTGGAGCTCAGCAAGCTCACACACATCCCATGCCTAGCCCACGTCTCAAACTGAGCTACTGGTTAAGGTGCGCAGCATGTGTGCATATTTCTGTAAGGCCTCATGCACACGACCGTTGTGTGCATCCGTGGCCGTTGTGCCGTTTTCAGTTTTTTTTCGCGGACCCATTGACTTTCAATGGGTCAGTGGAAAAATCGGAAATTGCACCATTTTGCAGCCGCATCCATGATCCGTGTTTCCTGTCTGTCAAAAAAATAAGACCTGTCCTATTTTTTTGACGGACAACGGTTCACGGACCCATTCAAGTCAATGGGTCCGTGAAAAAACACGGATGCACACAAGATTGGCATCCGCGTCCGTGGTCCGTGGCCGTAGGCTACTTTTACACAGACGGATCCGCAGACCCATCTGCATAAAAGCTTTTTCAGAGCTGAGTTTTCACTTCGTGAAAACTCAGATCAGACAGTATATTCTAACACAGAGGCGTTCCCATGGTGAGGGGGACGCTTCAGGTTAGAATATACTAAAAGAACTATGTACATGACTGCCCCCTGCTGCCTGGCAGATGGTGCCAGGCAGCAGGGGGCAGACCCCCCCTTCCCCCCCTGTATTTAACACATTGGTGGCCAGTGCGGCCGGCCCCCCCTCCCTCCCCTGTAGTTAACACATTGGTGGCCAGTGCGGCCGGCCCCCCTCCCTCCCCTGTAGTTAACACATTGGTGGCCAGTGCGGCCGGCCACCCCTCCCTCCCCTGTAGTACTGTAGATTCATTGGTGGCCAGTGGGCCCCCCCCTCCTAATTAAAATCCCCCCCCCTATCCTTGGTGGCAGTGGAGAGTACCGATCGGAGTCCTAGTTTAATCGCTTGGGCTCCGATCGGTAACCATGGCAACCAGAATGCTACTGCAGTTCGCTACTGCATAACGCTACTGTCATTTGTAGAAGCATTACACTTACCTGCGAGCTGCGATGTCTGTGTCCGGCCGGGAGCTCCTCCTACTGGTAAGTGACAGGTCTGTGCGGCGCATTGCTTAATGATCTGTCACTTACTAGTAGGAGGAGCTCCCGGCCGGTCACAGACATCGCAGCTCGCAAGTAAGTATAATGCTTCTACAAATTGCTAAGTAATCATGGCAACCGGGACTGCAGTAGCGCCCTGGTTGCCATGGTTACCGATTGGAGCCCCAGTGATTAAACTGGGACTCCGATCAGTACTCTCCGCTGCCACCAATGATAGGGGGGGAGATTTTAATTAGTAGGGGGGGGCCCACTGGCCACCAATGAATCTACAGTACTACAGGGGAGGGAGGGGGGGCCCACTGGCCACCAATGAATCTACAGTACTACAGGGGAGGGAGGGGGGGCGGCCGCACTGGCCATCAATGTGTTAACTACAGGGGAGGGAGGGGGGCGGGCCGCACTGGCCACCAATGTGTTAACTACAGGGGAGGGAGGGGGGCCGGCCGCACTGGCCACCAATGTGTTAACTACAGGGGAGGGAGGGGGGGCCGGCCGCACTGGCCACCAATGTGCAAAAATACAGGGGGGGTCTGTACACAGTTCTTTGAGTATATTCTAACCTGAAGCGTCCCCATCACCATGGGAATGCCTCTGTTTTAGAATATACTGTCGGATCTGAGTTTCACGATCTAACTCAAATCCAATGGTATATTCTAACATAGAGGAGTTCCCATGGTGATGGGGATGCTTCAAGTTAAAATATACCATCGGATTGGAGAAAACTCCGATCCGATGGTATGAAAGGGACTCCTGACTTTACATTGAAAGTTAATGGGGGACGGTTTCGTTTGAAATTGCACCATATTGTGTCAACTTCAAACGGATCCGTCCCCATTGACTTGCATTGTAATTTAGGACGGATCGGATCGGACGGACGTGAGCACGCGCTGGAACTCCACGTTCCACATGTTGTCCAGGCTTTGTGAGCAGCAGAGAGCAGTTGTGGAATACCAGCTGCAACATGGTCATCGCCTTTCCAGTCAGCTTCTGCTAATCAGAAGCAAAGAGCGGGCATGGATGTCTGACCTCTGTGAGGTTTTATGAAACTTTGAGGAATCAACACAGATGGTGAGTAGCGATAATGCTATTATCAGCATAACCATCCCACTTCTGTGTCTACTGAAACGCTCGCTGCTCACAATTAAGGACAACGCTTTGCATGTGGAAGAGGTGGAAATGGAGGAAGAAGACATTACACAGGGTGATAGCCAGACCACCCTCCGTCGAATTGGACAATGAAGAGGAGGAGCAGCGGGAGATGGTTGCCTTCGCTACAGAGGGTAGTACCCAGGGGCAGACTGGGATGGGGGGCAAGGAGGCAATTGCCCCCCAGGCCGCCCTAAAAAAATGGCCGCTGGGCCGTCTTTAACAAATATATTTTTTATTCCTCAGGGCCGCACCGCCAATCAGCACAGGTGGCGCGGCTCTCGATGTAATTGTGGTGGCGGTGGTGGCGGCGGGCAGTAGGAAGAGCTAATCTACATATTAATCTGTATTGCCGTCCTCAGGACAACAATATACATGCCTGTGCTGCGGCAGGGCAGAGGAGGGAGAGGCGTCTCCATTCCCTGTTCTTCTGCAGCCTATCAGAGGCCGGCTCAGGCGGTGCGATGACATCATTGTCATCGCACCGCGTGAGCCGGGAAGCACACAGCGGGGGACACAGGCCGGAAGAGGCTGATGGAGGTGAGTATTAGATTTTTTTTATTTATTTTTTCTTTGCGGGGGGAGCTGGCACTATGGGAAGAGCTGGCATTTCTTACAGCCCCATTTTTTTGGAGTGCCATTCTGGGGGCATTTATTTCTTGCCCATTTTGGGGGGCACTATGGGGGCATTTTTTACTGGCAAATTATGGGGGGGGACCATGGGAGAGAGGAGCACTATGAGGGCATCTTGGGGCTCTAAAGGGGCTTTTTTTTATTATTGGCACATTATGGGGTCACCATAGGGGAGAGCAGCACTATGGAGCATCTGTTGGAACTATAGGGGCATTATTTGGGGGCACTATGGGGAAGTGGGGTCTCTGAAGGGGCCTTTTTTATTGGTACATTATGGAGGGCACTATGGCATCTGGTGGCACTAAGGGGGCATTTTTTACTGGCACATTATGGGAGGCACTATAGGGACTAAAGGGGAGAGCGGCACTATGGGGCATTATTTGGGGGCACCATGGGGAAGTGGAGCACTATTGGGGCATCTGCTGGGGGCACTAAGAATGGGCATTTGTTTACTGGCATATTATGTGGGACACTATGGGGAAGGGGGAGAGGAGCACTATGAGGGCATTTTCTGGGGCACTATATAGGGGTATTTTATACTGGCATACATTATGGGGACATTAGCTCAACTGCGGGCACTAAGCGGGGGTATTTCATGTACTGCCATATTATAGGGAGAATTGTTACTACTAGGAGGTATTCTGGGGAGCTTTACTACTACTGGGGGGCTATGAGGAACATGATTACTAGTATGGGCACTATAGGGGCATTATTACTACTAAGTGTGCACTGGCAGAGAATTATTTCTATTGGTGGGATTTTGGGGAGCACTGTTAATTTGGGGGGCACCCTGGTACAGTATCAGCTTAGCACAATTATTTTGGGGGGACATTATCTTTATACTATTATTGTCTGGGTGCAGTTATTTTTTAGAGCACTGTGTGCCAATAATTGCTGAAGGGGGCACTGTGTGATAGTAGTATTTCCAGAAGTACTGTTTCTGCAGTATTGGGTGGCAGGAAAGGGTGTTCAGAAGATGTGAAGATGATGGAAATGTGGGAAACTAATGTCTGTTTGTCAATCTCTGCAGAGATGGGAGATGGCTGAAAAATCATCATGGCGGTCTAGTCTGAATGGAGAAGATAAAGAAAGAGAACGTCTACAACAAAGGTGTAATATTTGCAAGTCGTGCATTCGCGGCGGGCCCCATTCACTTTAATGGCAGGCGAACCTGAAAAACCTTCAGGTCATATTTGCAGCCGGCAAACACTTACTAGAAGTACACAATTACTCCCACAACATGGACAGTGATATACCAGAGGGGGATCATTTGCAAAAATTCCTACAAAAAATATGTATTTTAATCAGGGGCCATTTTTATACGTCTTAAAGGGAAACTCTCAAAAATGTGTACTGCTGGGGCCTAGAACATTTTTATTTCCCATCGGTCTGATGTATACAAATGTGCAGAACTCCACATTTTTGTATCCTGCAGAGTCCATAAAAAAAATACATAACGTAATTTTTTTTTCTACCATGGGACTGTATGGTGAACGGACGCCACTGTACGGCATCAGTCTGAGGCATCTGTTAGGCCCCTTTCACACGGGCGAGTATTCCACGCGGATGCGATGCGTGAGTTGAACGCATTGCACCCGCACTGAACCATTCATTTCTATGGGGCTGTTCACATGAGCGGTCATTTTCACGCATCACTTGTGCGTTGCGTGAAAATCGCAGCATGCTCTATATTCTGTGTTTTTCACGTAACGCAGGCCCCATAGAAATGAATAGGGTTGCTTGAAAATCGCAAGCATCCGCAAGCAAGTACGGATGCGGTGCGATTTTCACTCACGGTTGCTAGGAGACGATCGGGATGGGGACCCGATCATTGCTATTATTTTCCCTTATAACATGGTTATAAGGGAAAATAATAGCATTCTGAATACAGAATGCATAGTAAAATAGCGCTGGAGGGGTTAAAAAAAAAAATGTATTTAACTCACCTTAGTCCACTTGTTCGCTTGTTTGGCTCCGCACGGCCAAGCGGACACCCGAAAGCTGCAAGCTGCGTTCGGGTGTCCGCCTGCTGAGTGGAACGGAGATCAAATGATGCCAGACTAAGGCATTCTGAGCGGATCCGCATCCACTCAGAATGCATTGGGGCCATACGGATCCGTTCGGGGACGCTTGTGAGAGCCTTCAAACGGAACTCACAAGCGGAACCCCGAACGCAAGTGTGAAAGTAGCCTAAGATGAAGACAGAAGGAGATGCCGGCTGCGCGATCAAGTGGATTAAGGTGAGTTAAATTATTATATATTTTTTTTTTAAACCCTCCAGCGTTATTTTACTATGCATTCTGTATTCAGAATGCTATTATTTTCCCTTATACCCATGTTATAAGGGAAAATAATACAATCTACAGAACACCGATGTAATGACCGGTGTCACGCACAGGGAGGGAAAAGGGAAAGCCCTGCCCAAGGGAGAGGGAAAGGTGGTGACCCCTGACTCACCTTGCGGCTGGCACCTGACTGCCCTGACGTCCCTAGACGGGTTCCTTACCCATGCAGCGATCAAGTGCCTAAACCCTGGCTTTCCCTAAAATGAGCCCTAGATAGTGAACGGGCCGGTGGGATCTCTAGTCCGCACCACTGACACTAAGAGGGAAACACCAGGGAGAGGACAGACAATACAGACAAACACATAAACCCAGGTGGGCGACCACAGCAGACCACAAAGGTCCAACAGGGATCCAGAGGGAAACGTTCTGGACCAACAACCAGAGAACGCAGCAACACAGCTCCAGTGGGTCAGTATAGAAGTCCAGGCAGGAAGCTCTATATCTGGCAACCAGAGAAGTGTGAGAGAGGAATATAAGGAGGTTGGGAGTGCTGGACAAGGAACAGCTGAGGAGAAGGAGCTACGGATCCCTGAGTGAGCCAAAAAGGGTTGCAAAGCAAACCCAGAAAGCTACCATAAGGAAACAGCCCTATCTTACATAGAGCGCGCAGCCAACCGCTGCGACTTCCTGACCCCGGGTATAACGGAGTCAAGCGTGGTCTTGACACCCTCGTGACAACCGATCCCAAGTCCGAACTTCTGTGAAGAAGTTCGGGTTTGGGTACCAAACATGCACGATTTTTCTCACACGAGTGCAAAACGCATTACAATGTTTTGCACTCGTGCTGAAAAATCCTGCGTGTTCCCGCAACGCACCCGCACATTTTCCCACAACGCCCCTGTGAAATAGGCCTAAATGCATATATTTTTGGTATGCATTAAATAGATGGCAAAAATAGGATTTCAACCCAGCCCTAGTGTCAGAATAAGCACCAGTACACAGCGGAGCAGGGGAGCCGGCCATGTACTGAGAGAGCATTACCTGGTCCTGGTGGTGAGGAATAAAGACTGTTTCCCAAGGATAATTTTCTACTGGGAAATACAGGGAACAGTACAATACACTAGAATCTATATAATACAGTATAAAGATCCCTGAGTGAGCTACTCCGAATAATAATACAATTAGGTGATAAGGTCCTTAGCACCGCAATCTGCATATTTTTCCCGCTCAGACCGCCATACATTGACCCGAAAACACCTCTCTACAGTGATCGGATAACACCGCCATACCGTGACTGGATAAAAGGGCATAAGAGGGCACAGTACAAGGAATGACTAGGGGCACTGCACAGTGTGTGGTGAGAGGGAACAATACAGAGTATAAGGGGGCACAATACGGGGTGAGGGGCACAGTACGGGGTGGGGGGCACAGTCACATGACCCTGTGACATTAGAAGTTCCTTATGGTGAATGCGTTCATAAGCCACTATAATTAGAGGCAGAGGAGTGAGACAAGGGTTTGATTATGTGGCCAGTACAGGCCCCAAAAATTAGCCAATAGGCATTCACCTGACAGCAAAGAATCGTTAATTTCTAATGATAATTTGTTTTCCCTTAGTCCTAACAGCAGCACAGATGGGGGTGGACTGGTAGGACCGGCGGAATTTTTAATGAGCCCAAAGATTAAACCAATAAAAGAACTCCAGCTCCCTTAAAGGGAGGGGTTCATCCCCCAGGCCACCGTGTATATCACAAGAGAAAAGTACTTTAGGGCGGGAAATTTGTGTGCTGCTGTTAGGACTAAGGGAAAACAAATTATCGTTAGAAATTAACGATTCCCTTACGTCCTACCAGCAGCACAGATGGGGAGATAGCAAGAAGAATCCCCTAGGGAGGGTCCTCATGCTCGGCAGAAGTAAGGACTGTCTGCCCAAAGGCCGAGAACTCGGATATCCTAGCATTGATCCTATAATGGGAGATGAAGGTAGACTCAGAGCTCCAGGAAGCTGCCTTACAGATCAACTCTAGGGGGAGAAGATTTCTCTCCGCAACAGAGGTAGCTACGGCCCTTGTATAATGGGCCCTCACAAACTCCGGAGGATCTAAGGCTTGGGAAATGAAGGCTTCCCTAATGGCTTCCTTAACCCAGCGACTAATAGTCGTTTTAGACGCTTTACGGCCTTTTAACTTAACGGCAAACAGGATAAAGAGATTTTCATCCATCCTGAACTCTTTGGATCTATCCACATAGATCTGAAGGCATCTAGCTATATCCAGTGGATGTCGGACTGGAACATCAGAGGAGGAGGCAGAGAGCAATACAGGTAGAGAGACTACCTGATTAATATTTTGAAAGGTAGAAACCTTAGGTCTAAAATAAGGTAGAAATTTCAGAAGGACCCTATCTTGTAGAAACATGGTATAAGGGTATGACGCGGAGAAAGCTTGAAGCTCCGAAACTCTTTTGGCCGAAGTTATGGCCAGAAGAAAAACCATCTTAAGTGTTAAGAGTTTAAGACTTGCCTCCTCAAAGGGTTCAAAGGGGGGAGATGCTAGCCCCCTAAGAACAACTGACAAATCCCATTGAGGAACGGGTCTCAGTATTGTAGGCTTCAATCTTTCCGCTCCTTTAAGGAAGCGCTTGATGAGCGGGTCCCGAGAATATGGTCTGTTAAGACAGGCCGAGATGGCAAACACTTGGACCTTCAGGGTAGAAGGGGAGAGACCTCTGTCTATCCCATCCTGAAGGAACTGTAAGATCGCTGCGAGGGGCGGATCTGCAAACGCCACCTGGTTGGAGCTACACCAAGAGGTGAAGATCCTCATAATCCGGGAGTAGGCCTTTCTGGTAGACTCTGCTCTGGAATGCGATAATGTTCTCAGGACCGACTCAGAGAGCCCTTCCACTCTGGGAAGGGACTGGTCAACCTCCAGGCTGTCAGGTTGAATCTGTGCAGATCTGGGCAGAGATAAGTGTCCCACGACACCAGGGTCTGCTCCGGGGGGAGTCTCCAATATTGTCCCCGACTCATCTGAATGAGCTGGGTAAACCAGGATCTCCTGGGCCAAAACGGTATTATGGCTATTACCGAGGCCTGATCCTGACGGATTTTCATCAATACCCTCGGGATCATGGAAAAAGGAGGGAAGATGTATGCCAGCCTGAACCTCCACGGTATTGTCAGAGCATCTATCGCCAGGGGGTTGTCCTCCCTGTATAGGGAACAGAACCTCTGTACCTTGACGTTGAACTTGGTTGCCATGAGATCCACCTCTGGCATCCCCCACCTGAGGACTAATTGTTTGAAGATCTCCGGATGTAATGACCATTCCATGGTCGGTAGGCCGCGACTTAGGCGGTCCGCGATGACATTGAGGGAGCCTCTGATGTGAGTGGCGGATAGATGGGATAAGTTCAGCTCTGCCCACCGAAGAATTACCCCAATCTCTAAAAGAAGGGGTAAGGATCTTGTGCCTCCCTGCTTGGTTATATAAAGCACGGCAGTCATGTTGTCTGACTGGACTTTCACTGCTTTGCCCCGAATCCGAGGGGCGAAGTGAAGGAGGGCTAGCCGGATAGCACGCATCTCGCGGAGGTTTGAAGAAAGATGCCGCTCCTGAGGAGACCAGGATCCCCGAACAGGGGACCCGTCTAGATGAGCGCCCCAGCCTACAAGGGACGCGTCCGTGGTCAATATGAGCCAAGCTGGTTGGGTCATAGACTTCCCTTCCGGTAGATGGAACCACCATCTGAGGGAATTCCGGGTTTGGTTGGATAGGGAGCACAGGGAATCTAGCCCCTTGGGGCTGCCGTTCAATTTGCTTAAGACCTCCGATTGAAGGGGTCGGAGGTGCCATAAAGCCCAAGGGACTGCATCCGCAGCCGCTGACATGAGCCCCACCATCTTCATGAGGGTCCGCATGGAGACTCGTCGTGGTACGTAAAGGAACCTTGCTAGGTCCTGAATCCGCATTCTTCTTTCTGGTGTCAACTGGAGAGACATCTCCAGAGAGTCGATTATGAATCCCAGATAATGGATAGAAGTCGAAGGGCTCACGTTCGACTTCGGCCAGTTGACCATCCAGCCTAGGCGGAGCAGAAAAGAAATTGCGACATGAAGATGGTGGGAAAGTAGAGGGACTGAAGGGGCTAGAAGAAGCCAGTCGTCCAGGTAAGGGACAATGGTCAGACCTTTGAGTCTCAATGCTGCCACTACCGATACTACCACTTTGGTGAAGATCAGGGGGGCAGACGAGATTCCGAAGGGAAGGGCAGCAAACTGGAAATGTTTGCACACTCCTGATATCTGGACCACGATCCTGAGAAACTTCCGGGAGGAAGGATGGATCGGGATGTGGAGGTAAGCGTCTTTGAGGTCCAGAGTAGCCATCACATCCCCAGGGTTGAGGAGGTGGCTGACTGACCTTATGGTTTCCATGCGGAACCTGGTCCTCCTTATGAAACGATTGAGAAATCTCAAATCTATAATCATCCAAAGATCTCCCGTCTTTTTGGGTACCAGGAAAACTGGAGAATAAATCCCTAGACCCTTCTCCCCTGCCGGTACCTCCTCCAGGGCTCCCTTGGAAAGGTAGTCTTGGATATAGGCTTCCAAGATCCTTTGCCTGGTTGGCAAAAAACTGCGTGTGGCAATAAATCTTCCTGGGGGGGGAGAAATAAGGTCTATTAGATAGCCAGCGATTTCCTGGGCCCATACGTGCCTGAAGAAAAAAAGACGCCCTCCCCCACAGGGAGGTGGGGGAGGGGTACGGGAAAAACCAGAGGCGTAACGGCAGGGATAGCAGGGTTTATCCAAGAGCCTCTGAGAGGCCCATAGTCAGGAGGGCTTTGCCTCCCTGGTGGGTTTGCGGGAACGTCTAGAAAACTTTCTAGGCGGCCCCCCCCAATCCTTACGTCCCTGCTGTCCTGGTCGGCCCCCACGGGCTTGTCTTCCCCTGCCTCGGAAGGGCTGTTGGGGAAGGCTCTTCCCCTTTTTGTCTGAGAGACCCTCCATAATGGTGTCTAGCTCAGATCCGAATAGACGGGTAGGTTCAAAGGGGAGCCCACAGAGGTTATATTTGGACGCGTTATCCGCATTCCAAGGTTTGAGCCACAGAGGTCTCCTGGCGGCAGACACTAAAGCCATAGTCTTGGCCGCCAACTTTAACTGGAGTTGGGCTGTGTCACAGAGAAAATCCATGGCTAAATTGACGGATTTAAAGGCAGCGAGGATATCGTCGCGAGAGACACTCTGGTCAACATCCGTCTGGATCTGGTTCAGCTTGGTTCTGAGGAAGGAGGAGACCTCTGTGGCAGCAATGGAAGTCGAGGCCGAGGCTGCGGCCGCCGAGTAACTTCTGAGGGTGCACTCTGCCCTCCTATCTAGAGGGTCCTGCAGGCTAGACCCACCGTCTGCAGGGACCAGAGTGCGCCTGGACAACTTGGCAATCGCCATGTCCACCTTAGGAATGGAACCCCATGATTCCACTAAGGGTATAGCCATAGGAAACATTAATTTAAACTTCCTGGTAAGGACTGGGCCTTTTTCTGGCTTTTTCCACTCCGTGCGCATCACAGAGAGAAGGGTCTCATCTGCCCTAAAGACCCGCTGGGTCCGGCAGGCGGGATCGGAAGACTCCCCTACGTCAACATCATGGTCCCCCGACCTGATGGACCTTAGAAGCTTCTGGGTCTTTTCCGGTGGAAAGAAGCCAGAAGTCGATTCTTCCTCATCCGAGGAAGATGACCCCACAGAAAGGGGCATAGGCCTATCGGTGGGGGCGGCCACCTCCATAGGCGTTTGGGAGGGAATGGGTAGTCTCTAGTTAAGGAGACTTACGACCCCCTTAATGGAGTCGTCGACATAAGTCTTAGCCCACTGGTACATGTCCTGCATTGAAGGCTCTGTAGCAGTGGCGGAACGACAGCTGTTGCATCTAGAAAATGGGCAGCTGTCCTCAAGAGGCGTATTGCAGTCATAGCAAGCCAGGTGTCTCCTCTTGGTGGCTGATTTCCGTGGCTGATCGGGCTCTCTGGGAGAGGCCATAGCTGAAAGGGAACCAAAGGAGAAGAATTTAAAACATCATAAGAACGGAAATAAGGGAAATCCCTCCATGATCTTAGAGCACGAACCAGAGGAGAATACAAAGATAGCTGAACATCAAAAAAAGACCGGTCTGAAAGGCAATATCTCACAAATGGCAGGAGACTCTGGAGCTAGCTTGTTAAAGCAGCGCAGCCAGAGACCGACTGAGGGAATCAGGGAGCTTAAATAGAGTAGCTCCGCCCAGGGGAGTGGTGAAGTCCAGGTCTAAACCTCCCCCTTAATACAGCTATCCAAACAGTCTTCCCTTGCAAAGAAGGGGGAAAGAAAGGCCTAAGCCTAGTGAGAGTGTCCCCACACATCCACCTATTCCCCCCCGCGAAAGAAAAAGCAGCCGGAAAAGACCGGCCCGCTGACGCCGGGGAACCGGAAGTGACGCCGCGGCTAGGCCCGCGTCACTTCCGGTCATGGCGGCGCCCAGGCCAAACTTAACAGCGGAGCACCGCCGAGCTATCGCAGGGGAAAAGATGGAGGGAAGGACCTGCGAGCGTGTGGAAAAAACCACCGCTGCAATGGGGCGCAAATATAAGCGCACTAAGATAAAAAGGGACTAAAGGAGACCTCTCAGGTCAGTACAATAACGTCCCTAACTCCCATTTAAAAAATAAACCAGTGAGAGAGAAACTCGCCAGTCCACCTGTCCAAAGGACAGAAAAAAACACGGTGGGCTGGGGGATGAACCCCTCCCTTTAAGGGAGCTGGAGTTCTTTTATTGGTTTAATATTTGGGCTCATTAAAAATTCCGCCGGTCCTACCAGTCCACGGGGGGCAGTTAACCACCATCTGTGCTGCTGGTAGGATGTAAGGGAACTTTGGATTCTGTGGATGGAGGAACATTAGGCGGTCACTGGATAAATATGTTACTGTCGGCCAGTACAGGCATAAAAAATTCGGCAATAGGCATTCACCTGACCTAACAGCAAAGAACTTTGGATTCTGTGACTGGAGGTACATTAGGCGGTCACAGGATAAATATGTAACTGTCGGCCAGTACAGGCATAAAAAATTAGGCAATAGGCATTCACCTTACAGCAAAGAACTTTGGATTCTGTGGCTGGAGGTACATTAAGCGGTCACAGGTTAAATATGTAACTGTCGGCCAGTATAGGCCCCAAAAATTAGGCACTTGGCATTCACCTGACAGCAAAGAACTTTGGATTCTGTGACTGGAGGTACATTAGGCGGTCACAGGATAAATATGTAGCTGTCGGACAGTATAGGCCCCAAAAAATTGGCAATAGACATTCATCCGACAGCACAGAACTTTGAATTCTGTGGCTGAGGTTACATTAGGCGATCACAGGATAAATATGTAACTGTCGGCCAGTGTAGGCCCCAAAAATTAGGCAATAGGCATTCACCTAAAAGCAAAGAACTTTGGATTCTGTGGCGGGAGGTACATTAAGCGGTCACAGGATAAATATGTAACTGTCGGCCAGTATAGGCCCCAAAAATTAGGCACTTGGCATTCACCTGATAGCAAAGAACTTTGGATTCTGTGACTAGAGGTACATTAGGCGGTCACAGGATAAATATGTAACTGTCGGCCAGTATAGGCCCCAAAAATTAGGCAATAGACATTCATCCAACAGCACAGAACTTTGAATTCTGTGGCTGGAGTTACATTAGGCGATCACAGGATAAATATGTAACTGTGGGCCAGTATAGGCCCCAAAAATTAGGCAATAGGCATTCACCTGACAGCAAAGAACTTTGGATTCTGTGGCTGGAGGTACATTAAGCGGTCACAGGATAAATATGTAACTGTAGGCCAGTATAGGCCCCAAAAATTAGGCACTTGGCATTCACCTGACAGCAAAGAACTTTGGATTCTGTGGCTGGAGGTACATTATGCGGTCACAGGATAAATATGTAACTGACGGCCAGTACAGGCCCAAAAAATTAGCCAATAGGGATTTACCTGACAGTAAAGAACTTTGGATTCTGTGGCTGGAGATACATTAGGCGGTCACAGGATAAAAATGTAACTGTTGGCCAGTACAGGCCCCAAAAATTAGCCAATAGGCATTCACCTGACAGCATAGAACTTTGGATTCTGTGGCTGGAGGTACATTAGGCGGTCACAGGATAAAAATTTAACTGTCGTCCAGTATAGGCACCAAAAATTAAAGGGCTTCTGTCACCCCACAAAAGTCATTATTTTTTTTTTGGCTAGTTACATTCCTTATAGCGCGATATAGGAGAATATAATCTTGTCACTTACTTTCATGCGGCCGTTTCTTTAGAAAACGAAGTTTTATAATATGTAAATCCAGTCTCTACCAGCAAGTAGGGCGTCTACTTGCTGGTAGCCGCAGGAGAAAACCGCCCCCTCGCCGTGTTGATTGACAGGGCCAGCCGTGATCTCCTCCTCCGGCCGGCCCTGTCAGTATTTCAAAAATCGCGCGCCTCTGTTCATTCGGCGCAGGCGCTCTGAGATGAGGAGGCTCGTCTCCTCAGAACTCCCTCAGTGCGCCTGCGCCGATGACATCACCGAAAGAGAAGACGTCATCGGCGCAGGCGCACTGAGGGAGTTCTGAGGAGACGAGCCTCCTCATCTCAGAGCGCCTGCGCCGAATGAACAGAGGCGCGCGATTTTTGAAATACTGACAGGGCCGGCCGGAGAAGGAGATCACGGACGGCCCTGTCAATCAACACGGCGAGGGGGCGGTTTTCTGCTGCGGCTACCAGCAAGTAGACGCCCTACTTGCTGGTAGAGACCGGATTTACATATTATAAAACTTCGTTTTCTAAAGAAACGGCCGCATGAAAGTAAGTGACAAGATTATATTCTCCTATATCGCGCTATAAGTAATGTAACTATCCCCCCAAAAAAATATGACTTTTGTGGGGTGACAGAAGCCCTTTAAGCACTTGGCATTCACCTGACAGCAAAGAACTTTTGATTCTGTGGTTAGGGGTACATTAGGCGGTCACAGGATAAATATGTAACTGTCTGCCAGTGCAGGCCCCAAAAATTTGGCATTTACCTGACATAAAAGACCTTTTATGCCGCTGTATATACATAAGGCAAGGACCATTCTTTGTTCTGGGTAGCGGCGGATATGTGTGGGGTGGCATGAGGTAATTCAATTACACAAGGTCATCACAAGTGTTGAATTCCTCAGAGATCCATGCCTCATTTATTTTTAGAAAACGTGAGGTAGTCCACACTGTCGAGAGCTAGGTCACGATCCCCCCTGCTGCGCTGAACGTCCTTTTGGACAGGACACTCGACGAGGGGCAAGCCAAGAGTTCCATGGCAAATTGTGCCAGCACTGGCCACAGGTCAAGCCTGCACGCCCAGCAGTCAAGGGGTGCCTCGGCTGTTAACCCAATGTAGTCGGACACTTGTTGGTCTTGGCAGCATGTATGATCTCATATCCTAAGTGACCAACACATCTTCAAACCGCCCTCTTTTTGCAGGCACGATAGTATAGGTACCTGCACCTGTTTCGCTGTGGGTGGAAATTCCTCTGCAGTGTCCGCAACAGCAGAATGCAGCATCTCTCGCAACAAGGCCTGGAAATGCTGCATTCTGAAAGCCCTCTGTGATGCTGGTAACATGTCCGCCATTTTGTGTTTGTACTGGGGGTCTAAGTATGTTGCCACCCAGTACAGGTCCTTCACCTTTATGCTTTTTATATGGGGTCCCTCTTCAAACACTGGAGCATGAAGGCCCCTTTGCACTAAATTGGAAGCGGTGGAGCGGCCTGGCTCCTGCTTATCGCCCAGGAGAATGTCATTCTCGGTATCCTTCCCCAGCCACGGACAACACCAGGGATCCCCGAAAAGTTTAAAACCTGCTCTTCTTGCTCCTCCTTTTCCTCCTCCCCCCAGCCACCATCCTCCTCTGTCTCCTCTTTACACTCCTGCTGACTTGTCTCAGATTTATCAATGACATGACATAATACACGCTCCAGAAAGAAGGCATAAGGTACGATGTCACTGATGGCGCCCTGGCTGCAAATGACAATTTTGGTTATCTCATCAAATGGCATGAAGTCTGCAGGCGTCGTGCATGAGCAGCCACTCGCGCGGTGAAAAGAAACCAAGCTCCACAGGACCTGTCCTGCCGCAGAGTTCTTAAGGGTAGTCGATAACGGCACGTTTCTGCTGGAGCAGCCTATCAAGTATATACAAGGTGGAGTTTCAGCACGTCGGGCAGTCACAAATCAGACGTCTGACGGGCAAGTGTTGTCGCCGCTGAACGTCAGCAAGGCGAGCCATATCCGTGTAAGATTTTCTAAAATAGCTAGAGAATTTCTTGGCTTGCCTCAAGACGTCCTGGAACCCCGGATATTTGGCAATAAATCGCTGCATAACTAAGTTCAGGACGTGTGCCATTTTGCCCTGTTTTAACGCGCTCAGCAGATTGGCAACGATGTCGCACACCACTTTACCAGCTGTCAAATTGAGTAGGGTTAGCCACTAATCGGCCTGTGACCGCAGAGCTGAAAGCAGTGCAGGACCGGTGTGGCTCTTGGCTTCCAGGCACAACATCCGCAGCACAGCATGGAAACATCTCTGGGACGTCGAATAGGTTCTGGGGAGCTTGGGGGGGGCGCAGTGGAAGATGAGGTAGTAGTGGAAAAGGAGGAGTCAGCCAAGGAGAAGACGGAGGATGGAGTAGGAGGAGGAGAAGAAGAGGTCGACCTGCAGGCAATCCCTGGCGGTAACACCAAATCCACACGGGAGCCACGGGTTTGCTAGACCATGTGTCAATGGTCAGATGTATCTTGGCACCGACACTGCGTGCCAGAGATATATTCACTTGCCACTGAACGTGGCCATATAGTTCAGGGATGCCTTTCTGGGAGAAATATTTTCTTCCTGGGACCTATCATTGCGGTGTGCCAATGGCCAAAAATTTTTCTAAAGGCCTCCGAGTCCACCAATTTATATGGCAGGAGTTGGCAGGCCAGCAGTTCCGACAAGCCAGAGGTCAGCCATTGGGCAAGACAATTATCCGGCGTCATCATTTTTTTATGCTTGAACATTTGGGCCACAGAAGCCTGCCTTATGCGAGATGAATACGACGATATGGTGGAAGATGGAGTTGAGGACAAATGGGAGGAGAGAGGAGAAGGAGAACAGGCAAGACGTGGAGTGTCAGGAGTGTGGCTTTGTGGGTTCTGATGGCATTGCTCCCACTGGGCCAGGTGCCTTCTTAAGGCGGTTTTCCCTAGGTGAGTGTTGGGCTTTCCGCGACTTATGCGTTGACGGCACAGGCTGAAGATGGTAATACTATTGTCAGCATCTGACATGTTAAAAAAATCCCACACTGCGGAACCATGTGCCGGCATCCTGGGAGCACAAGATGTGACCGTACATGGTGGATGGCTTACTCCAGATACATTTGCAGTCTGCTTTTTGCCTCCAGTGCCCTGCAAGTTCTGCTTCTTCTCCCTATCTGCTGCTTCGTCTCTCCCTCTGAACTCCCCTCCTCTTCCTCTCTTGTGGGCATCCACATGACATCCTTCGTCACCTTCACCACCACTAACATTAGAGATCTCAGAGTAGGAAGCAACAGCGGGGACTACCCTCCTTTGGCTGATCTTGGTACTGTTGTCAGACCGCTGGGTGGTGGCCGTTGCTACCTCTTCTTCCTCATCCAATGCCAAGAATGGCTGCACATTGGTATGGTCTGGGAATGGATGGGAAAATAATTCCTCTGACTCGAGTGGAGGGGCTATGGTGGTGGTGGTGTCTTTGGGGGTGCACACAGCAGAGAGTGAGGAGGGTGCAGATACAGAGGATGAAGAGGGTGCAGTGAGCCACTCAACCAACTCTGGTGCATCCTTTGACGTAATCGCACGCACCTTCTCCAAATTTCCACTTAGGCTCCGGCCTGGTGCAGCTGCCCGACCCCTACTACCCCTGCGGAATGGCCTGCCTCTTCCTCTGCCTGTCATTTTCAAAATGACCCTGTGCAAAAGTCCCTAGAGAAGAGCAATATTTGTGGAAGCTACTGTATGGCAGGCCTTAATCACTTGTTAGTTAAAGCTGGTATATCACCCTCAAGCAGTAATTTTGTGGACGCAGGTATATAGAAAATCTCTATCACTATTTTGTGGAAGCTGATATATGGCAGACCTCAATCAGTTGTAAGTTCAAGCAGGTATATCAAAACCCGCAAACTGTATTTTGTGGACGTAGGTATATGGAAAACCTCTATCACTATTTTGTGGAAGCTGATATATGGAAGGTCTCAATCAGTTGTTAGTTGAAGTTGGTATATCACTCTCAAGCAGTAATTTGGTGGACTTATGTATATGGAAAAACTCTATCATTATTTTGTGGAAGCTGATATATGGCAGGCCTCAATCAGTTGTTAGTTGAAGTTGGTATATCACCCTCAAGCAGTAATTTTGTGGACGTAGGTATATGGAAAACCTCTATCACTATTTTGTGGAAGCTGATATATGGCAGGCCTCAATCAGTTGTAAGTTGAAGCAGGTATATCCAAACCCGCAATCTGTATTTTGTGGACTAGTGTTGAGCGCAAATATTCGAATAGCGAATATTAATCGCGAATATCGCAACTTCGCTAATTCGTGAATATTTCGAATATAGTTCTATATATTCGCTATATTAATTATTCGTCATTTTTTAACATCTGAAAACATGATTCCTCCCTGCTGCTTTCTTGTGGTTCAATGAGTCATTGGCCCACAAGCAACTTAAGCAGGAAGGAATCATGTTTTCATATGGGAAAAAAATGACGAATATTCTAAAAAACAAATATATATAGCAATATGGTGAATATATTTGCGTTATTTAGACTATTAACTTTTTTTTTTCTTATCTGTACAGTTGTTTGCATACTGCTCCCCGACAAGCGTCTCCGTCAAAATGGGAACGCCTGTGGGTTAGAAAATACCATCGGATCTGAGTTTTCCCTGAGATCGTGAAAACTCAGATCTGATGGTATATTCTAACCCACAGGCGTTCCCATGGTGACGGGGACGCTTGTCGGGGAGGCGTATGCCAAAGTGGAATAACAGTACACATTGAAAAAAAATGACGAATATTCTAAATAACGAAAATATTCTCTATATTGCTATAACATAGTTTTTTTAGAATATTCCTCATATTCTAAGACAAGAATATGTAGCAATATAGCGAATATTCGTGAAATACACATATAGACTGCAATTTAGCTAAAAAAATATATTATAGCACTATATTAGCTAAATTACAGTCTATATGTGTATTTTACGAATATTTGCTATATTGCTATAACTTAGTTTTTTGAATATTCGTAATATTCTAAAAAACGAAGTTATAGCAATATGGCGAATATTCATAAAATACATATATAGATTGCAATTTAGCTGATATAGTGGTATAATATATTTTTTTTAATAGTGTACATTTTTTCAAAATCTGAAGTTTAGAAGAGACAAAAAAAATAAGATTATAGCACTATAATAGATAAATTGCTGTCTATATGTGTACTTTACGAATATTCGCTATATTGCTATAACTTTGTTTTTTAGAATATTTGTCATTCTAAAACAAGAATATGTAGCAATATAGCGAATATTCGTAAAATACACCTATTAGCCAATAGCCATAGCCAACCAATAGGCCAATAGGAAAGTTGTCTTATACAGTAAAAAGAAAAGAAAAAGAAAAGAAATCGCAATACGCGAATAATTAAATTGCATATTATTCGCGATAAATGGAATAATGACGAATATTCGATTTCGACGAATATAAGACGAATATTCAATTGAATATTCGCAAAATATCGTGAAATCGAATATACACCCCCCCCCCCCCCCCCCCCCGCTCATCACTATTGTGGACCCAGGTATATGGAAAAGTTCTATCACTATTTTGTGGAAGCTGATATATGGCAGGCCTCAATCAGTTGTAAGTTGAAGCTGGTATATAACCCTCAAGCAGTAATTTTGTGGGCGTAGGTATATGGAAAACCTCTATCACTATTTTGTGGAAGCTGATATATGGCAGGCCTCGATCAGTTTTTAGTTGAAGCAGGTATATCAAAACCCGAAATCTGTATTTTGTGGACGCAGGTATATGCAAAACCTCTATCAGTATTTTGAGGAAGCTGATATATGGCAGGCCTCAATCAGTTGTTAGTTGAATCTGGTAAATCACCCTCAAGCAGTAATTTTGTGTACGTAGGTATATGGAAAACCTCTATCACTATTTTGTGGAAGCGGATATATGGCAGGCCTCAATCAGTTGTTAGTTGAATCTGGTATATCCCCCTCAAGCAGTAATTTTGTGTACGTAGGTATATGGAAAACCTCTATTACTATTTTATGGAAACTCATAGATCGCAGCCCTCAATTAGCATTTTCTGGTAGCATACAAATGCAGTATAATATACATTCTATGTTAGAAAGTATATTAAAAGTATATCACACCCGTCTGTGTATCACACCTATCGATAGCACAACCTTACCAGTCCTTAAAAGGACTTTTGTAGCCCTATTAGTTAGTGCTTGGTGTCCTTAAGTTCCTAACAGCCTGTCTCTGCTCCAAAATGCAACCTCTCCCTACACTGGCAAAACACATAATGTAAAATGGCTGCCAGATCGGGTTCTGTTATAGGGTTGGGGGGTGTCCATGTGCTGAAACATCTTAATTGGCTGTCCTGTCCCACCTGATGGATGTGCAATCAGGATAAATAGAAGCAGCACACTATGGTATCTTAGAGCATTTGAGGAATGCAGCAGCTGTATCAAACACCTCGGATCCCATGTGGACACAGAACGCTTAAAAAAAGAAGGTGTTACAGCATCATCTCCAACGATCTTCTTTATTATGGGGACTTCAAAGCATATGCGCAACCAGCCAATGCAGCGTTTCGGCTGTCCTCAGCCTTTGTGAAGCATACAATACAAATCAATGAATTCCAGATATAAATAATAAAACACATATACCGCCCCCCAGCAGTCCACTCCAATCATCGATGTGTGGGTAGATACCTACTTACCAAAGGACTATCCCATTGGACAGAAATCTCAATGCTTGCATTGCATAGTTAATGATTGCACCTATGATCTTACCTCAAAGCAGTTACCATGGGGGAATGTCACGGCACATACTCAGCTACCTGGTGGCGTCCGTCAAACGCTACCCCGCAAGTCTGAACACAAAGCGTTCCTCCGTATACATGGCAACCTTGCTCGTGAGTCCAGTATCGTGAGGATTAGCCAGATCATGTTTGCGATCACATGTTCATGCCTCCGCATAACCAGACTTCCTCCCGGTCACCTGACCTGTGTATTGCGAACTGCTCGCTCCTCTCACTCACCAGATGTCACATTGCATCCTGTTGCCAAGGACACGGCACACGCTGCATACTAAGTGCCTCCAATTCCCTCATAAATAGAGGAAAATGCGCACAATCCATGTAGTTATCATAGCCAGAGTGGCCCTTATGGCATTCTGTGGTGCAGTCAATGTATATAACCTCAAGAGTGAGCATGAAATATAATGCAATACATAAAAACCAACACAATGTGAATCTCAGGGGGAAATTACAATATAAAACATTAAAATCAACTACTACCTGTATATGGAAAAACATGTTTAATCTATACATGTATACATAGAGAAGCAGTCTAATCGATCCCTGCAACATTGAACTCCAAATTGAGTCCATAAGGCTGCAGTAAATCCATTTGAGTTCTTTTTTCTTCAATATTTTGTCCTTATCACCTCCTCTTTTAAGTGTCCCCACTGCATCAATAACTCGGAACCGAAGTTAGTTGATAGAATGTCCACACTCGACGAAATGTCTTGCCACTGGTTTGTCCAACATATTCTTTCTGATTGTACTCTTGTGTTTATTGATCCGTTCCCTGATCTCCATCGTGGTTTCCCCCACGTATATGAGACTACAGGGACATTGGATCATATACACAACATATTCGGATCTACAAGTGAACAATCAATTTATCCGAAATGTTTTTCCACTATATGGATGTGAAAAACGTATCTCCCTTCATGATGCTACTACAATTGCAACAGGATAAACATGGAAAATTGCCATTCTTCCTGGGGGCTAAATATCTTTGTCCACCTTCATGTGACCCTCCAACATCTGTTTTTACTAATTTGTCACATAAATTGGTATTTCTTTCATATGCCATTATTGGGGAGCTTTAAATTCCTTAGTCTGAGGCAATCCCCTCTGTAAGATATGCCACTCATTCCTAAAAATTCTGGCAATATGTCCACTATCCTGCCCATACACAGACACAAATGGAATTCTTTCACCTGTTTCATTGCGAGGGGATTGGTCGAGTGTGGATTCCCTATCAACCAACATAACTTTCTCCCGGGTTCTCCTCAGAAGTTTCCTAGGGTAACCTCTTTCTATAAATGTATTGCACATCTCATCTGTTCTTTTAGAAAAGTCATTATCATCAGAGACAACAAAATAGGTTGGCCAGGTGGATCCTCCAACCGCTTACAGTGGAGGAAATAATTATTTGACCCCTCACTGATTTTGTAAGTTTGTCCAATGACAAAGAAATGAAAAGTCTCAGAACAGTATCATTTCAATGGTAGGTTTATTGTAACAGTGGCAGATAGCACATCAAAAGGAAAATCGAAAAAATAACTTTAAATAAAAGATAGCAACTGATTTGCATTTCATTGAGTGAAATAAGTATTTGAACCCTCTAACAAAAAAAGACTTAATACTTGGTGGAAAAACCCTTGTTTGCAAGCACAGAGGTCAAACGTTTCTTGTAATTGATGACCAAGTTTGCGCACATTTTAGGAGGAATGTTGGTCCACTCCTCTTTGCAGATCATCTCTAAATCCCTAAGGTTTCGAGGCTGTCTCTGTGCAACTCTGAGCTTGAGCTCCCTCTATAGGTTTTCGATTGGATTAAGGTCCGGAGACTGACTAGGCCACTCCATGACCTTAATGTGCTTCTTCTTGAGCCACTCCTTTGTTGCCTTTGCTGTATGTTTTGGGTCATTGTCGTGCTGGAACACCCATCCACGACCCATTTTCAGTTTCCTGGCAGAGGGAAGGAGGTTGTCGCTCAGGATTTCACGATACATGGCTCCGTCCATTTTCCCGTTTATGCGAATAAGTTGTCCTGTGCCCTTAGCAGAAAAACACCCCCAAAGCAAAATGTTTCCACCCCCATGCTTGACGGTGGGGACGGTGTTTTGGGGGTCATAGGCAGCATTTTTCTTCCTCCAAACACAGCGAGTTGAGTTAATGCCAAAGAGCTCTATTTTGGTCTCATCAGACCACAGCACCTTCTCCCAGTCACTCTCTGAATCATTCAGGTCTCTGACATCCTTGGACAGCTCTTTGGTCTTTCCCATGTTGGAGAGTTTGGAGTCTGCTTGATTGATTGATTCTGTGGACAGGTGTCTTTTATACAGGTGACTAGTTAAGACAGGTGTCCTTAATGAGGGTGACTAATTGAGTAGAAGTGTCTAACCACTCTGTGGGAGCCAGAACTCTTAATGGTTGGTAGGGGTTCAAATACTTATTTCACTCAATGAAATGCAAATCAGTTGCTATCTTTTATTTAAAGTTATTTTTTCGATTTTCCTTTTGATGTGCTATCTGCCACTGTTACAATAAACCTACCATTGAAATGATACTGTTCTGAGACTTTTCATTTCTTTGTCATTGGACAAACTTACAAAATCAGTGAGGGGTCAAATAATTATTTCCGCCACTGTATGTATTTTCTGGAGTTTGTATAACATAGGAGTGACTGGACAACTCACTTTCAGATAATCATACAGATCATCATCAATTATATCGCCTTGCAAGGCCTTATCCCGAATCACTCCTATGTCCCGCATAATCTCCCATTTCGGATCCCCCTTCAGTGTCTCAGGTCATTATGGACACTGATAAGTATACAAAAGAGCTCATGAGTAGAGTTGAGCGAACACCTGGATGTTCAGGTTCGAGAAGTTCGGCCGAACATCCCGGAAATGTTCGGGTTCGGGATCCGAACCCGATCCGAACTTCGTCCCGAACCCGAACCCCATTGAAGTCAATGGGGACCCGAACTTTTCGGCACTAAAACGGCTGTAAAACAGCCCAGGAAAGGGCTAGAGGGCTGCAAAAGGCAGCAACATGTAGGTAAATCCCCTGCAAACAAATGTGGATAGGGAAATTAATTAAAATAAAAATTAAATAAATAAAAATTAACCAAAATCAATTGGAGAGAGGTTCCATAGCAGAGAATCTGGCTTCCCGTCACCCACCACTGGAACAGTCCATTCTCAGATATTTAGGCCCCGGCACCCAGGCAGAGGAGAGAGGTCCCGTAACAGAGAATCTGTCTTCATGTCAGCAGAGAATTAGTCTGCATGTCATAGCAGAGAATGAGGCTTCACGTCAGCCACCACTGCAACAGTCCATTGGCATATATTTAGGCCTAGCACACAGGCAGAGGAGAGAGGTCCCGTAACAGAGAATCTGGCTTCATGTCAGCAGAGAATCAGTCTGCATGTCATAGCAGAGAATGAGGCTTCACGTCAGCCACCACTGCAACAGTCCATTGGCATATATTTAGGCCCAGCACACACACAGGCAGAGGAGAGAGGTCCCGTAACAGAGAATCTGGCTTCATGTCAGCAGAGAATCAGTCTGCATGTCATAGCAGAGAATGAGGCTTCACGTCAGCCACCACTGCAACAGTCCATTGGCATATATTTAGGCCCAGCACACACACAGGCAGAGGAGAGAGGTCCCGTAACAGAGAATCTGGCTTCATGTCAGCAGAGAATCAGTCTGCATGTCATAGCAGAGAATGAGGCTTCACGTCAGCCACCACTGCAACAGTCCATTGGCATATATTTAGGCCCAGCACACACACAGGCAGAGGAGAGAGGTCCCGTAACAGAGAATCTGGCTTCATGTCAGCAGAGAATCAGTCTGCATGTCATAGCAGAGAATGAGGCTTCACGTCAGCCACCACTGCAACAGTCCATTGGCATATATTTAGGCCTAGCACACAGGCAGAGCAGAGAGGTCCCGTAACAGACGATCTGGCTTCATGTCAGCAGAGAATCAGTCTGCATGTCATAGCAGAGAATCAGGCTTCACGTCAGCCACCACTGCAACAGTCCATTGTCATAAATTTAGGCCCAGCACCCAGGCAGAGGAGAGAGGTCCCGTAACAGACAATCTGGCTTCATGTCAGCAGAGAATTAGTCTGCATGTCATAGCAGAGAATCAGGCTTCATGTCAGCCACCACTGCAACAGTCCATTGGCATATATTTAGGCCTAGCACACAGGCAGAGGAGAGGTTCATTCAACTTTGGGTAGCATCGCAATATAATGGTAAAATGAAAATAAAAATAGGATTGAATGAGGAAGTGCCCTGGAGTCCAATAATATATGGTTATGGGGAGGTAGTTAATGTCTAATCTGGACAAGGGACGGACAGGTCCTGTGGGATCCATGCCTGGTTCATTTTTATGAACGTCAGCTTGTCCACATTGGCTGTAGACAGGCGGCTGCGTTTGTCTGTAATGACGCCCCCTGCCGTGCTGAATACACGTTCAGACAAAACGCTGGCTGCCGGGCAGGCCAGCACCTCCAAGGCATAAAAGGCTAGCTCTGGCCACGTGGACAATTTAGAGACCCAGAAGTTGAATGGGGCCGAACCATCAGTCAGTACGTGGAGGGGTGTGCACACGTACTGTTCCACCATGTTAGTGAAATGTTGCCTCCTGCTAACACGTTGCGTATCAGGTGGTGGTGCAGTTAGCTGTGGCGTGTTGACAAAAGTTTTCCACATCTCTGCCATGCTAACCCTGCCCTCAGAGGAGCTGGCCGTGACACAGCTGCCTTGGCGACCTCTTGCTCCTCCTCTGCCTTGGCCTTGGGCTTCCACTTGTTCCCCTGTGACATTTGGGAATGCTCTCAGTAGCGCGTCTACCAACGTGCGCTTGTACTCGCGCATCTTCCTATCACGCTCCAGTGCAGGAAGTAAGGTGGGCACATTGTCTTTGTAGCGTGGATCCAGCAGGGTGGCAACCCAGTAGTCCGCACAGGTTAAAATGTGGGCAACTCTGCTGTCGTTGCGCAGGCACTGCAGCATGTAGTCGCTCATGTGTGCCAGGCTGCCCAGGGGTAAGGACAAGCTGTCCTCTGTGGGAGGCGTATCGTCATCGTCCTGCCTTTCCCCCCAGCCACGCACCAGTGATGGACCCGAGCTGCGTTGGGTGCCACCCCGCTGTGACCATGCTTCATCCTCATCCTCCTCCACCTCCTCCTCATCCTCGTCCTCCTCGTCCTCCAGTAGTGGGCCCTGGCTGGCCACATTTGTACCTGGCCTCTGCTGTTGCAAAAAACCTCCCTCTGAGTCACTTCGAAGAGACTGGCCTGAAAGTGCTAAAAATGACCCCTCTTCCTCATCCTCCTCCTCCTCCTCCTGGGCCACCTCCTGTTCCATCATCGCCCTAAGTGTTTTCTCAAGGAGACATAGAAGTGGTATTGTAACGCTGATAACGGTGTCATCGCCACTGGCCATGTTGGTGGAGTACTCGAAACAGCGCAACAGGGCACACAGGTCTCGCATGGAGGCCCAGTCATTGGTGGTGAAGTGGTGCTGTTCTGTAGTGCGACTGACCCGTGCGTGCTGCAGCTGAAACTCCACTATGGCCTGCTGCTGCTCGCACAGTCTGTCCAGCATGTGCAAGGTGGAGTTCCACCTGGTGGGCACGTCGCATATGAGGCGGTGAGCGGGAAGGCCGAAGTTACGCTGTAGCGCAGACAGGCGAGCAGCGGCAGGATGTGAACGCCGGAAGCGCGAACAGACGGCCCGCACTTTATGCAGCAGCTCTGACATGTCGGGGTAGTTGTGAATGAACTTCTGCACCACCAAATTCAGCACATGCGCCAAGCAAGGGATGTGCGTCAAATTGGCTAGTCCCAGAGCTGCAACGAGATTTCGCCCATTATCACACACCACCAGGCCGGGCTTGAGGCTCACCGGCAGCAACCACTCGTCGGTCTGTTGTTCAATACCCCGCCACAACTCCTGTGCGGTGTGGGGCCTGTCCCCCAAACATATGAGTTTCAGAATGGCCTGCTGACGTTTACCCCGGGCTGTGCTGAAGTTGGTGGTGAAGGTGTGTGGCTGACTGGATGAGCAGGTGGAAGAAGAGGAGGAGGAAGCCGAGAAGGAGGAGGTGGCAACAGGAGGCAAAGAATGTTGCCCTGCGATCCTTGGCGGCGGCAGGACGTGCGCCAAACAGCTCTCCGCCTGGGGCCCAGCTGCCACTACATTTACCCAGTGTGCAGTTAGGGAGATATAGCGTCCCTGGCCGTGCTTACTGGTCCACGTATCTGTGGTTAGGTGGACCTTGCTACAGATGGCGTTGCGCAGTGCACACTTGATTTTATCGGATACTTGGTTGTGCAGGGAAGGCACGGCTCTCTTGGAGAAGTAGTGCCGGCTGGGAACAACATACTGTGGGACAGCAAGCGACATGAGCTGTTTGAAGCTGTCTGTGTCCACCAGCCTAAATGACAGCATTTCATAGGCCAGTAGTTTAGAAATGCTGGCATTCAGGGCCAGGGATCGAGGGTGGCTAGGTGGGAATTTACGCTTTCTATCAAATGTTTGTGAGATGGAGAGCTGAACGCTGGCGTGTGACATGGTTGAGACGCTTGGTGACGGAGGTGGTGGTGGTGGTGTTGGTGGTACATCCCCTGTTTGCTGGGCGGCAGGTGCCAACGTTCCTCCAGAGGCGGAGGAAGAGGCCGAGGCGGCAGCAGCAGAATAGGCCGAGGCGGCAGCAGCAGAAGAGGTAGCAGGGGGAGCCTGAGTGACTTCCTTGGTTTTAAGGTGTTTACTCCACTGCAGTTCATGCTTTGCATGCAGGTGCCTGGTCATGCAGGTTGTGCTCAGGTTCAGAACGTTAATGCCTCGCTTCAGGCTCTGATGGCACAGCGTGCAAACCACTCGGGTCTTGTCGTCAGCACATTGTTTGAAGAAGTGCCATGCCAGGGAACTCCTTGAAGCTGCCTTTGGGGTGCTCGGTCCCAGATGGCGGCGGTCAGTAGCAGGCGGAGTCTCTTGGCGGCGGGTGTTCTGCTTTTGCCCACTGCTCCCTCTTTTGCTACGCTGTTGGCTCGGTCTCACCACTGCCTCTTCCTCCGAACTGTGAAAGTCAGTGGCACGACCTTCATTCCATGTGGGGTCTAGGACCTCATCGTCCCCTGCATCGTCTTCCACCCAGTCTTGATCCCTGACCTCCTGTTCAGTCTGCACACTGCAGAAAGACGCAGCAGTTGGCACCTGTGTTTCGTCATCATCAGAGACATGCTGAGGTGGTATTCCCATGTCCTCATCATCAGGAAACATAAGTGGTTGTGCGTCAGTGCATTCTATGTCTTTCACCGCTGGGGAAGGGCTAGGTGGATGCCCTTGGGAAACCCTGCCAGCGGAGTCTTCAAACAGCATAAGAGACTGCTGCATAACTTGAGGCTGAGACAGTTTCCCTGGTATGCATGGGGGTGATGTGACAGACTGATGGGGTTGGTTTTCAGGCGCCATCTGTGCGCTTTCTGCAGAAGACTGGGTGGGAGATAATGTGAACGTGCTGGATCCACTGTCGGCCACCCAATTGACTAATGCCTGTACCTGCTCAGGCCTTACCATCCTTAGAACGGCATTGGGCCCCACCATATATCGCTGTAAATTCTGGCGGCTACTGGGACCTGAGGTAGTTGGTACACTAGGACGTGTGGATGTGGCAGAACGGCCACGTCCTCTCCCAGCACCAGAGGGTCCACTAACACCACCACGACCATGTCCACGTCCGCGTCCCTTACTAGATGTTTTTCTCATTGTTATGGTTCACCACAACAACAAATATATTATTTGGCCCAATGTATTGTATTCAAATTCAGCGGGATATAAATTTGAGGCCTAGTATTTAGGCGCTGGGTGACCGGTATGGATTTAGTGACAGAATTAGACTTGGAAATGCACAGAAGCGTGTGTGTGAAGTTATTCTGAATGACCCAATGTGCACCTTGAATATTATATACCTTTTTGGGATAGATTTCAAATAGCTCTGATATAGCAGGAACCACTAAATTATGAAATTGCTAAATTGGGAATTGTACTTCAACCCAGAACAAAAAATGTGCTTTGACGGGCACTAAATAACTTTCCCAGCTACAACAGTACAGCGGTAACGAGAGATTTAGAGGGATTTAAATTTGAGGCCTAGTATTTAGGCGCTGGGTGACAGGTATGGGTTTAGTGACAGAATTAGACTTGGAAATACACAGTAGCGGGTGTGTGTGAAGTTATTCTGAATGACCCAATGTGCACCTTCAATATTATATACCCTTTTTGGGATAGATTTCAAATAGCTCTGATATAGCAGGAACCACTAAATTATGAAATTGCTAAATTGGGAATTGTACTTCAACCCAGAACAAAAAATGTGCTTTGACGGACACTAAATATCTTGCCCAGCAACAACAGTACAGTGGTGGGTAACGAGAGATTTAGAGGGATTTAAATTTGAGGCCTAGTATTTAGGCGCTGGGTCACCGGTATGGATTTAGTGACAGAATTAGACTTGGAAATGCACAGAAGCGTGTGTGTGAAGTTATTCTGAATGACCCTATGTGCACCTTCAATATTATATACCCTTTTAGGGATAGATTTCAAATAGCTCTGATATAGCAGAAACCACTAAATTATGAAATTGCTAAATTGGGAATTGTACTTCAACCCAGAACAAAAAATGTGCTTTGACGGACACTAAATATCTTGCCCAGCAACAACAGTACAGCGGTGGGTAACGAGAGATTTAGAGGGATTTAAATTTGAGGCCTAGTATTTAGGCGCTGGGTCACCGGTATGGATTTAGTGACAGAATTAGACTTGGAAATGCACAGAAGCGTGTGTGTGAAGTTATTCTGAATGACCCTATGTGCACCTTCAATATTATATACCCTTTTAGGGATAGATTTCAAATAGCTCTGATATAGCAGAAACCACTAAATTATGAAATTGCTAAATTGGGAATTGTACTTCAACCCAGAACAAAAAATGTGCTTTGACGGACACTAAATATCTTGCCCAGCAACAACAGTACAGTGGTGGGTAACGAGAGATTTAGAGGGATTTAAATTTGAGGCCTAGTATTTAGGCGCTGGGTCACCGGTATGGATTTAGTGACAGAATTAGACTTGGAAATGCACAGAAGCGTGTGTGTGAAGTTATTCTGAATGACCCTATGTGCACCTTCAATATTATATACCCTTTTAGGGATAGATTTCAAATAGCTCTGATATAGCAGAAACCACTAAATTATGAAATTGCTAAATTGGGAATTGTACTTCAACCCAGAACAAAAAATGTGCTTTGACGGACACTAAATATCTTGCCCAGCAACAACAGTACAGCGGTGGGTAACGAGAGATTTAGAGGGATTTAAATTTGAGGCCTAGTATTTAGGCGCTGGGTGACAGGTATGGGTTTAGTGACAGAATTAGACTTGGAAATACACAGTAGCGGGTGTGTGTGAAGTTATTCTGAATGACCCAATGTGCACCTTCAATATTATATACCCTTTTTGGGATAGATTTCAAATAGCTCTGATATAGCAGGAACCACTAAATTATGAAATTGCTAAATTGGGAATTGTATTTCAACCCAGAACAAGAAATGTGCTTGAACGGACACTAAATAACTCGCCCAGCTACAGCACTAGGGACAGATTTAGCTGGATATAAATTTGAGGCCTAGTATTTAGGCGCTGGGTGACCGGTATGGATTTAGTGACAGAATTAGACTGGGATATGGCCAAAAAATGAACAGACTATTGCTGGTTAAATGCACTTGGTGTGACAGCTTCACCCTGATGTAGGCTTTAGCCAAAAAACAACCACACCATTGAGGGTTAAATGCACTTGGTCGCAGCTTGTGCTGGCGCACCACAAGACACAAAATGGCCGCCGATCACCCCAGAAAAATGAGACTGACAAACGGTCTGTGCAGCCTAAAAACAGTGAGCAATTGAGGATCAGCAGCTCAATGATCCACAGCTGCAGATCGATCAGTTAATCAAGTCCTTTGGAGGAGTTAATCTGCCTAATCTCGCCCTACTGTCGCAGCCGCAACCTCTCCCTACGCTAATCAGAGCAGAGTGACGGGCGGCGCTATGTGACTCCAGCTTAAATAGAGGCTGGGTCACATGGTGCTCTGGCCAATCACAGCCATGCCAATAGTAGGCATGGCTGTGATGGCCTCTTGGGGCAAGTAGTATGACGCTTGTTGATTGGCTGCTTTGCAGCCTTTCAAAAAGCGCCAAGAAAGCGTCACAAAAGCGCGAAGAAAGCGACGAACACCGAACCCGAACCCGGACTTTTACGAAAATGTCCGGGTTCGGGTCCGTGTCACGGACACCCCAAAATTCGGTACGAACCCGAACTATACAGTTCGAGTTCGCTCATCCCTACTCATGAGTCAATTGCAGGATGTTGAGGTATATGAGACATTGAAGGGGATCCGAAATGGGGGATTATGCGGGACATAGGAAGCGCTAGGAACGGTGCTAGGAAAGACTTCATTGTGCAAAAAAAAAATATTTACAAGTGAAGGGAAATATTATTCAAGGTGTAGGGAAAGGATAGGGAGGAATCATTCCACAGCATTTATGTTGAACAGGGTCCAATAGGGGAGGTTACAGCCTGGGTAATAGGAACAATCCTATTACACTTTGCTGCACTGACTGGGGACCCAAATTGCCATTATACAGCTCTGTAATTCCAGCAAACCGTTCTTGTTATTGGGGTGTTACAGCCATTAACAGGGTTTATTACAAGGAAATATTTATATGTCTTATTTGCCCTTGTGTGGTGCAGTTATATGTTCTAAAGCATTTTTTGGCTTGTATTAGTGGGGGGAAAAAGGGCTTATTTGCCATTGTGTGGTGAATTGCAAAAAAGTACAGCCCTTTTTGTTGTGTATTAGTGGCAAAAGAAAAATATATTTGCAGTTCTGCGTTGCAGTTATATGTTCTATAGCCATTTTTGTCATGCATTAGTGGCAAAAGTAAAAAATATTTGCCGTTCAGTGGTGTAGTTATATGTTCTAAAGCCTTTTTTGTCATGTAATAGTGGCAAAATAAAAATATATTTGCCGTTCAGCGGTGGAGTTATATGTTCTAAAGCCTTTTGTGGCATGTATAAGTGGAAAAACATAAGGGCCTATTTGCCTTTCAGCGGTGCAGTTTTATGTTCTAAAGCCATTTTTGTTGTGTATTAGTGGCAAAATAAAAATATATTTGCCATTCAGCGGTGCAATTATATGTTCTAAATCCCTTTCTGTTGTGCATTAGTGGCCAAAGTAAAATATTTTTGCTGTTCAGCGGTGCAGTTTTATGTTCTAAAGCCCTTTTTGTTGTGTATTAGTGGCAAAAGTAAAATATATTTGGCATTCAGCGGTGCAGTTATATGTTCTAAATCCCTTTTTGTCTTGTATTAGAGGCAAAATAAAATATACAGTACAGACCAAAAGTTTGGACACACCTTCTCATTCAAAGAGTTTTCTTTATTTTCATGACTATGACAATTGTAGATTCACACTAAAGGCATCACAACTATGAATTAACACATGTGGAATTATATACATAACAAAAAAATTTATGAAACAACTGAAAATATGTTATATTCTAGGTTCTTCGAAGTAGCTACCTTTTGCTTTGTTTACTGCTTTGCACACTCTTGGCATTCTCTTGATGAGCTTCAAGAGGTAGTCACCTGAAATGGTTTTCACTTCACAGGTGTGCCCTGTCAGGTTTAATAAGTGGGATTTCTTGCCTTATAAATGGGGTTGGGACCATCAGTTGCATTGTGGAGAAGTCAGGTGGATACACAGCTGATAGTCCTACTGAATAGACTGTTAGAATTTTTATTATGGCAAGAAAAAAGCAGCTAAGTAAAGAAAAATGAGTGGCCATCATTACTTTAAGAAATGAAGGTCAGTCAGTCCGAAAAATTGGGAAAACTTTGAAAGTGTCCCCAAGTGCAGTCAGAAAAACCATCAAGCGCTACAAAGAAACTGGCTCACATGCGGACCGCCCCAGGAAAGGAAGACCAAGAGTCACCTCTGCTGCGGAGGATAAGTTCACCCGAGTCACCAGCCTCAGAAATCGCAGGTTAACAGCAGCTCAGATTAGAGACCAGGTCAATGCCACACAGAGTTCTAGCAGCAGACACAGCTCTAGAACAACTGTTAAGAGGAGACTGTGTGAATCAGGCCTTCATGGTAGAATATCTGCTAGGAAACCACTGCTAAGGACAGGCAACAAGCAGAAGAGACTTGTTTGGGCTAAAGAACACAAGGAATGGACATTAGACCAGTGGAAATCTGTGCTTTGGTCTGATGAGTTCCCACCGTGAAGCATGGAGGAGGAGGTGTGATGGTGTGGGGGTGCTTTGCTGGTGACACTGTTGGGGATTTATTCAAAATTGAAGGCATACTGAACAGCATGGCTATCACAGCATCTTGCAGCGGCATGCACATCCGTTTGCGTTTAGTTGGACCATCATTTATTTTTCAACAGGACAATGACCCCAAACACACCTCCAGGCTGTGTAAGGGCTATTTGACCATGAAGGAGAGTGATGGGGTGCTGCGCCAGATGACCTGGCCTCCACAGTCACCGGACCTGAACCCAATCAAGATGGTTTGGGGTGAGCTGGACCGCAGAGTGAAGGCAAAAGGGCCAACAAGTGCTAAGCATCTCTGGGAACTCCTTCAAGACTGTTGGAAAACCATTTCAGATGACTACCTCTTGAAGCTCATCAAGAGAATGCCAAGAGTGTGCAAAGCAATAATCCAAGCAAAAGGTGGCTACTTCGAAGAACCTAGAATATGACATATTTTCAGTTGTTTCACACTTTTTTGCTATGTATATAATTCCACATGTGTTAATTCATAGTTTTGATGCCTTCAGTGTGAATCTACAATTTTCATAGTCATGAAAATAAAGAAAACTCTTTGAATCAGAAGGTGTGTCCAAACTTTTGGTCTGTTCTGTACGTCACCACGTTTTCACCCACTCTGACAAAGGGGTTTCATCATCGGGAGAAGAGGGTGGCAGCTTGCCCATGAGGCAGCAGCAGAGCCAGCAAGTTGCTAGCGTGGCCGGGAGTCAGCAGGGTGGCAGTAGTAGGAGGTTGGTACCTAAACGTGCCTGGGGTAGACCACCCGCTTCTCAGGAACCTACCTGCCCGGGGGGAAGTGGTGCACGGGCTAATGGAGGCAGCAGCGGTAGCAATCAGTCAGTGTGTAGTGTTGGGGGTAAAATAACCTACTAGGCAGTGTGGAAGTTTTTTGTTAAGCCGCCGAAGGAGGTGAACATGGCCATATGTGACAAATGGGATTAAGGTGGCTCAACTGCTCCGTAGAATGGCTGAGGTGCTGAACTGCTGGTTTTGACTCACCCAGTCAAAAAGGAGAAGATTTAGAATAAGAAGGTAGCAGGCACACTCATAAATGGGATAAATATAGTGGTTTTTATTTAGTTAAAATACTAAATGTGTTAAAATTGGGTAGGTATGTTAGAAAAGGAGGTGGGTGTGGTGGTCTGGGCACTTGGTACGGGTGCCAGATGGGGGGTGACTGATATTAGGTGATCTTGGGGTAAATCCGTGGAGAATGGTGGAGAAAAATGGGTGGTATTCAGTCCGTTGACGTAGGTGGTATGGTGTGGTGGAAAAAGAAAGGGATGGTCGAGAAGTAGAGTCTTTTGTGGCTGGCTCAAATAGGTGGGATAGCCTTTCCCATTAGTTTTAAAGTGGTGTAGACTAAAATGAATTAAGCTAAAAGGGAAAAAAATATAATCGAATTTTTAAAATGGTAGAGAGGTACTGTACATTAAATATGTAACATATTGTCCCATAGGTAGCGCTTAAAACAAAATTGCAGTAGATAGAGAGTGGTGCTGTTCTGTATAATATAAGGTCTTGTTTTTCTGGAAAGATATATGGTTCCTGTGGGGGAATTGGTGCTCTGGAGCTCGGTGCGGCGTCCCGCACTGTCTTGGGTACAGAGATCACTTACCCACCACGTGGAGGTGTCTTCCTTCAGTGCTCCGACCAGTTGTTGCTTGCAGTTGGATTCTCCGGCTGTCGGCGCCCCTCGTGGTCTCTAGGCGCGCGCGCGCTTGTAGTTAGGTATGTGATGTCCACGTGACCTAGTGTTGGTCACGTGATCGGGATCTGCCGGGCCGGTTTGGAAATAGCAATAGAGCTGGGGGAGCGCTTTCACTTCTATATCTGTTATCACTGCTCCGTTGGCAAAAATCCTCCCTACTCCTTAAACGCGTTTCAGGACTACACTTGGTCCCTTCATCAGTAAGTGCCTTACTGATGAAGGGACCAAGTGTAGTCCCGAAACGCGTTTAAGGAGTACGGATAACACACTGCTGTCATCCGCTACCCTGGCCAATGTTCCCCTCATGTACAGGTGTTGATGTTCCAAAATGTATCTAGGGCAGTGTGCGAGTGAGAGTCACTCACCCTGTCAGCATTTGAACCCATACACCCCTGTGTCCCCGGCCATAAGTCTTCTTACTGAGCTACTTGTTTTGCTGGACATCTTTTTTCCTGAATCCCTTGTCTAGGAGTTTCCACTTCTTTGTTTCTTCCAAAACCTGGCCTGTAGTGAACTCTAATCCCTCTATTGCTTATGGCTATGTACTGAACTCTGGCTGACTACTGACCTTGCTGGTCTAACCCAGGACCATATCTACAGCTCATGTTGCACAAGAAATTGAGGGCATTTTCTAAAGTTTTTTTGACACTATTGTGGCCTATAAAAAGTCACTAATTATGGTGCACACCATATTTGCGCCATAATTTGCAGGACTTAATGGGAGGGTGCGGGACTTCACGTGGCCTACCGAATTTACTATAACTTACACCAGCAACAGGCATAAGTTACAGCTGAAGTCTATGCCAGTTCCTACTGGTGCAGACTTCAGTTTCTGGTGCACGGGTGGCAAGAGGTATAACTAATCACTTTCACTCCGGTGCAAAAGTAAACTAAACATCCCTCTATTTGCCTGAATACACCTCCATTAAAGACCCAGTTACACTTGCTAATTATCATAATTATTCGCTTGGGTCTGAACATTCACAATAATAATTGGACATATATATTTTGAGAGGAAAGTTGCACATTCCTCACAATCCCCTGGCTGTAGGCAATAAACCTTCTTACTCACTAAAAAAAGTCTTCTGCAGTGATAAAGTAAATAAAAGACTGTTCACAAGTGGTATAAGTGGTCCTGCTGTGAAGAATTCAAATTTACCTGTGGGTTGTCAGTCACCTGCTACTTACCAGCCACTGCATATGGTATGACGTTCCAATTATAAAATTAAAGGATCCTATTTAATAGTGCTTTTCATGTCATAAAAGTGAAAATGTATAGGCCACAATTAGAAATTAGCACATTTCTGTGAATTTAATTAACCCCTTTAGGACCTTGCAATTTTTTATTTTCTACTCTCTGCCCTCCTGGAGCCATAACTTTTTTATTTTTCCATTCACATAGCCATATGGGACAATGTAGTGGGAAACTGGAAAATTCCAAATGGGGTGGAATTGTAAAAAGTATACAATTTTTTGCCACAGTTTTATGCGTTTTGTTTTTATGGCATTCCCTGTGTGGTAAAACTGATCCATGCCCTTCATTTTCTAGGTCATTACAATTACAACAATACCACAGTTTTAATACTTGAAAAAAAAAAATACCATTGGGGAAAAATATTTTTATATTATATTAGTACAGGAGTTTTTGGTTGCGGCGATGCCTATGGTGTTTTTTTTTTTGCTTTTTATTTTTATTTTGGGCAATGGGTGTGATTTGAATTTGTATATCTTTTTTTTTTTTTACTTTTTAACTTTTTGGATGTGGCGATGCCTGCGGACAAGGACTGGCATTGTTACAATCGATAGGATAAAAAAATGGATGTAACACGGACGTGACATGGATGTCCTCCATTTTCTTTGTGGATCCGTGGGTCATGTGCATGAGCCCTTAGTCATACATGTGTCAACCTGGCCTAATGGAAGCACATTCTATAGTGTAATTATCCTTGTATAATTTTACACACCACAAGTCATTGTCTATTCTATTGTAGCATTTAAACAATTGAAATGTTCAGAAAACATCATATGTCCACCTTATCATAATAGCACTTAAGTTTGGAATTTGTTTATCTGGCTACTTTTGCATCCTTTCTCTGATATGATACATACACAAACATACGCAGTTTAGTTTATCGAAGAAGTCAAGGCAGGGAATGCCTCTGTTTGTGCAGCTTGTGGGAATTCCTGTTAAAGGAGGAGCCATCATAACAATCAGAAGCACATCCTTTGGCCTGGGAAAAAATCATCTCCCACATGCTTTTCACTTTTTATCAATATATTTGACACAAGGAAATGAAGTGCAGTGAACCTTTTCATAAGCATTCATAGAAAGGATGCACAAGTTAGTTCCACAAGCACAGTGCAGAATCTAACTTAATAAAATTCCTTATTAACGTACCTGTGTTTTACATAGTTACACATTACACAGGGCAACCAAAACACAGGAACTTTTATTATATTTGGATTTTTGGATACATGTAAAACAGGATTGTTTGTTCAGCAATAGTTTGTTTTGGTTTGTCTGTATTTTTTGCAGTGTAAAGTGCACAGATTTTAATATGTAATCCTAATTTTTAGCGCATAGTCATTCCTGGTATAAAAGGTACAGTAAGGTAGCTATGTTAAATTAAAAGGAACCAAAATGCACCATGAATCGCAAATATTACCTAACAGATGTTGTCATCATGTTTCTAAAGATGTTTTTATCTTAGATGTCCGACGTGCATGATCACGGAAAAAGGACTTTTATTACCTGCAGGCCATATGTAAATAAGGTCCTTGAAATCAAAGGGGCAGCGGCCATCTTCCCGTCTCTTAGCATCTGATTGACGGGCTTTAGTATACTTTCAGGCGCAATGCCATCATCACATCTGGTACATGCACCATATGACTGTGTTTCCAGTTCCTGGACATTGTTCCCCGCTGCAGTGTACCTGTCTTCTGGGAGTGAAGTAGATGTGCTTCAATGTTCTGTGGTGCACTCGCGTAGCGTTGAGCGCAAATATTCGAATTGCTAATTTTAATTGTGAATATCGCCACTTCGAGAATTCACGAATATTTAAAATATAGTGCTATATATTCATATTCTTGAATAGTGTTGAATATTCTAATCGAGAATTTATTGCGAATTTATCGCAAATATATTACATTGATGATTTTCGCAATCAAGTAAACAATGACTGGAGATCACAAATTCTTGAATTTGCAAATTTATGGCGAATATTCAGCCAAAAATAAAAAAAATATTGCGACTTTGAATATTGCCTATGCTGCTCATCACTACACTAGCCCAAGTGAGTCTGCGCCTGCACACTGTCCCACTGAATATACCTCCATTAAAGACCATCTTGATTGAAGAAACCTCGTGAAATCTCGCACAGTGATGTGATGACATCACCACGTCATTATGCTGGCCGGGTGTGCTGATGATGTCACCACGCCAGACCAGTGTGCTGACGTGGTGATGTCACAGGTCACCACGTGCGAGATTTAGCACAGTTTCTTCAACCAAAATGGCCGCAATGGCCTTTCCATGAGCAAATTGACAAGATGTTTTTTTTACCTCCATTTCAGGATCAATTGATTTGTTACCATGAAACTCAAGGAAGACCAGCTTCGTGGCAAATCAAATTTTCCCTGAAATTTGGATCGAAGTCAACTCCTTTCACTTAAATTTGCTCAACAATACTCCATCCCCACACTGCTGTCATTTTATCAATATTTAACCAACACTAGTGCGTTGTTCACACATGTAACCGTATTCCAGTGGCGGATCCAGAGCCTGGTGTCGTGAGGGGCACTTCCAGATTATTTTCTGTCCACCGCCAAAAGACTACACAGTGTAGAGGTATACTGCATATTGTCTGGCACAGTGTATGCTATATGTGTATAACAAACATATTTCACATGAAAACTTACAATTACTTGGCTTGGCCCTTGGGGATCTCGTACACCACTTCAACACTTTGGCTGGGGGCTCAGCGGAGCTGATGTTGTGTTTTATCTTAATGAGAAAGATTTCATAATAAGGATTTAGAGAAGGGGCAGAGGGATAGCAGAGCAGGGAAAGGCTGGTGCTGCTACTAGGGGGTCATACCATGGAGGAGTAATAAAGCCCTTCATAATGCCCCCCCAGTAGTAATAATTCTCCTTTTAATAGACGGTGCAAAAAATTACCCTTGTAATGCCCCCAGTTGAGCTAATGTCCCCATAGTGCCCCCATAATGTGCCAGTATAAAATACCCCTATATAGTGGCCCCAGTAAATGCCATCATAGTGCTCCTCTCCCCCCTTCCTCCTAGTACCCCCCATAATGTACCAGTATAAAATGCCCCACATATAGTGCCCTAGTAGATGCCCTCAGTCTCCCTCATAATTTGCAAGTATAAAATACCACTTCTTAGTGCCCCCCGTAGATGACCCCATAATACTCCTCTCCCCCTTCCCCATAGTACCCACCATAATGTGTCCCAGTATAAAATGCTACTGTAAAGAGCCCTCCATATAAAATACCCCTTCTTTGTGGCCTCTGTAGATGTCCATATAGTGCCTACCAACAATCATGTGCCAGTAAGAAGTGCCCCTAATCACGTGCCAGTAACAAAAACACCCTCAATCATGTGCCATTAACAAGAGCCCCCCCAATCATGTGCCAGTAACAAGAGGGCCCCCCTAATGTGCCAGTAACAAGAGGAGCCCCCTAATGTGCCAGTAACAAGAGGGCCCCCCCTAACGTGCAGTAACAAGAGGGGCCCCCCTAATGTGCCAGTAACAAGAGGGGCCCACCTAATGTGCCAGTAACAAGAGGGGCCCCCTCTAATGGGCCAGTAACAAGAGGGCCCCCCCGAATGTGCCAGTAACAAGAGGGGCCCCCCAATGTGCCAGTAACAAGAGAGGCCCCCCAATGTGCCAGTAATAAGAGGGCCACCCTAATGTGCCAGTAACAAGAGGTGCCCCCCCTAATGTGCCAGTAACAAGAGGGGCCTCCCCTAATGTGCCAGTAACAAGAGGACCACCCTAATGTGCCAGTAGCAAGAGGTGCCCCCCCCTAATGTGCCAGTAACAAGAGGGGCCCCCCTAATGTGCAGTAACAAGAGGGGCCTCCCCTAATGTGCCAGTAACAAGAGGGGCCCCCCTAATGTGCCAGTAACAAGAGGACCCCCCTAATGTGCCACTAAAAAGAGGGGCCCCCGTAATGTGTCAGTAACAAAAGGGGCCCCCCTAATGTTCCAGTAGCAAGAGGGGCCCCCCTAATGTGCCAGTAACAAGAGGGCCCCCTAATGTGCCAGTAACAAGATGGGCCCCCATAATGTGCCGGTAACAAAAGGGCCCCCCTAATATGCCAGTAACAAGAGGGGCCCCCCTAATGTGCTAGTAACAAGATGGGCCCCCCTAATGTGCCAGTAACAAGAGGGCCCCCCTAATGTGCCAGTAACAAAAGGGCCCCCCCTAATGTGCTAGTAGCAAGAGGGGCCCCCCTAATGTGCCAGTAACAAAAGGGCCCCCTAATGTGCCAATAACAAGATGGGCCCCCCTAATGTGCCAGTAACAAAAGGGCCTCCCTAATATGCCAGTAACAAGAGGGCCCCCCTAATGTGCCAGTAACAAGATGGGCCCCCCTAATGTTCCAGTAACAAGAGGGCCCCCCCCCTAATGTGCCAGTAAAACTATTGCATATATATAAAAATAAAAAATAAACACTTATACTTACCTCCATGGCAGCGATGCGATGCAGGCCTCTTCCAGCTTGTGTCCCGAGCTGTACGGCTCAGGCCGTGCGATGACGTCATCACGCCATCTGCGCCGGCCTCTGATAGGCTGCTGGCCTAGTGCCTACAGCTTATTAGAGGAAGGGGAAGGGACACGCCTCTCCCTCCCCTGCCCTTTCGCTCTCCCAGCACAGTCATCTGTATCGCTGTCCTGAGGACGGCGATACAGATGACTATGGAGATGAGCGCTTCCACAATGGAAGTGCTCATCTCCCTGTGCTCTGCGGCCGCTGTATTTGACTGAATGGCGATCGCTTAGTTTGGAATATGTAAAGTCTTACCAGGAGGTCTTTTAGCTGGACTATAGGCCCTCGACTCGGTCCGATTTCTATGAGGATTAAGGTTCCGGTCTCAAGGGCTGCTTGGTCGAATTCAAATTTACCACCATACGAACTGCTGGATACACGTGGTCTTGTGTTTATTATTATGCCATAAATTCATAGATGATTCAATCTGTCATGCTACCAAATTCATATACTACTATGTGCCAGTCACAATAATGTGCCAGCCCAGTTATAATAATATGCTATTCATCCAGTAGCTATTATCACAATACGAATCATGTCGTATTGTTCAGTGTTGTATATTGATCATGTCTATTGTTCTTATTTATCTATCATGTATATTGATCTATCATGTCTATTCGATATCTTTTGTATGGAAATCATGAATAAATTGTAATATACAACTGTTATCTTTTGTATACACCAGCTTGACAAAGGGCTACATACAGTACTCCCTAAGCCCAAAACTTTGCTGTATTACTGTGCACTAACCTTTTATGACTGAATAAACAAAGATTTTCATGCGAACACTGCATATTTCGGAGTGCCGTCTGAAGTTTTGTATATACAAAGGCTTCAGGAGTGCAACACTCCCTGTGGAAAGCCACCTCAAATGCTGTGGTCATTTGACATCAGAGAGATTAAATGTCTGGAATTTGCATTATTGGACTTGTATGTGCATGTATAGTGGCAGTTGTGAAGGGGTTAAGATTTTTTTCTAAAACTCTCTAAAACTCATTGCAACAATTATTATTCGAAACAAACATGGATGGATTTTCATGGTTTAAAGGGTAATGTATTGCAACTGTTATATCAAATGCGACTTTCATATGGCCATGGTGCATTTTAGCATTCATATTAGGCCTCATGCACACGACTGTTGTGTGCATCCGCGTCCGTTCTGTCATTTTTCACAGTTTAGTGGAGGTCCCATTCATTTCTATGGAGCTGTGAAAAAAAACTGATAGTTTTTTCTCTGCGTCCATGATCCGTGATTCCATATTTCCGTAAAAAAAATATAACCTGTCCTATTCTTGTCAGTGGAAGACGGAAGACAGAACCACTCAAGTCAATGGGTCAGTCAAAAATAACTGATGCACAACTGGTATGTCATCCGCATCCGTGCCAGTTTTTTTCTACAAGACCTTGGTGCAATAAAATTACACCTTTCATTAACCTTCCTTTTTTTCCCCTGTCAGACAAAAAAAAAGAAGACACAAGGAAACACAACTGAAGCAAAATCGGACACGGACCACTGATGCCAAATCACTGACAGTGAAAAAACACTGTTGTGTGCATGAGGCCTTATAGTCACAATTAGTGATGAGCGGCAGGGGCAATATTCGAATTTGTGATATTTCACGAACATTTGGGCGAATATTCGCCATATATTCGCAAATTCAAGAATTCATTATCTCCAGTCATTATTTTCTTGATTGTGGAAATCGGCAATTAGATATTGCAGCCTTCTCATTGGCCCACAAGCTAGAAGCAGGGAGGGATCATGTGTACTGATTTAAAAAAAAATCTTCTAATATTCTAAATTACGAATATATATCACTATATTCTAAATATTTGCAAATTCTAGAAGTGCCAATATTCGCGATTAAAATTCCGAATTCGAATATTCGTGATCAACACTAGTCACGATGCCTAGATCTTAAAAATGTCTACTGATCTGGACTTACTGTGGGTCACCATACGATCCCATAGTAGGCTTAGTCTGATTCAGTAAACCACCGATTGTCCTGTACAGACCTGTATGACAGCCACCTAAAAGACTCATGGTTTAGAATTTTTCTAAACTTATTACAATAATTATTATTCAAAGCCAACGCTATTAAAGGGGTATTATCATCTGGACATTTATGGCATTTTCATAAGATATATAATAAATGCCCAACAGGTGCTGGGCCCACCTCTGGGACCTGCTCCTATCTCAGTAGCAAAGTCCCAACGTAAATATCAAAGACAGTTTACATGCACAGCATTTTCTACATTCACATCTATGGGTCTTCTAAAAATAGCGTGGGTTATTTCACATCTATGGGTCTTCTAAAAAAATGGATCCTATTAGTGTTTGGCGAGCATGCTCGGCCGAACACCAGTTCGGCTAAAGCATCGCTATGCTCGTCCAAATATAACGTGTGCTCAAGTGCGATGCTCGAGTCAGTGTATTTAAATCAAATTTAGCCTCTATTTCTGAAAAGTTTCTGGCGGGATTTGAACTCACAACCTTCTACATTACAGCCACCTTCTACATTACAGCCAAGAATGTTAAAGGGGTTGTCCAAGTTATATTTAAAGATGACCTATCCTCAGGATGGGTCAACAATATCAGATCGGCTGAAGTCCGATGCCCGGCACCCCCGCTGATCGGCTGTTTGAAGAGGAGGCGCGCGCCGTGCCAGCGCTGCCTCCTCTTCATTGTTTACCTGCTCACCATTGCATGTACAGCAGTGAGCAGGTGTAATTACACCCAAGCCATTCCATTCATTTCAATGGTACGGATCGCTCCTATACAAGTGTACAGAAGTAATCAGTACCATTAAAATGAATGGGATGGCTTGGGTGTAATTATACCTGCTCGCCGCTGTAGATGCAACGGCGAGGAGGTAAACAATGAAGAGGAGGCAGCCTGGCACGGCGCGTGCCTTCTCTTCAAACAGCTGAGCGTCGGAGCCCAGCCGATCTGATATTAATGACCTATCCTGAGTATAGGTCATCAATAAATATAACTTGGACAACCGCTTAAACCACTACACTATACAGCTAAATGGGCAGTTACAAAAAAAAAAAAAATTTGACTTCTGTTGTATAGGAATACTTACTAGTAGTAAGTATTCATATACAACAGAAGTCTGTAGCTCTAAAGTGTGGTCGTTAGCATTTTGGGCTGTAATGTAGATGGTTGTGAGTTTGAATACCATCAGAAACTTTTCAGAAATAGAGGCTAAATAAAATTGATATATTTTTTTTTTAGCAATTGCAAAAAATGTGTAATATATATATATATATATATATATATATATACAGGTCCTTCTCAAAAAATTAGCATATTGTGATAAAGTTCATTATTTTCTGTAATGTACTGATAAACATTAGACTTTCATATATTTTAGATTCATTACACACCAACTGAAGTAGTTCAAGCCTTTTATTGTTTTAATATTGATGATTTTGGCATACAGCTCATGAAAACCCAAAATTCCTATCTAAAAAAATTAGCATATTTCTTCCGACCAATAAAAGAAAAGTGTTTTTAATACAAAAAAAGTCAACCTTCAAATAATTATGTTCAGTTATGCACTCAATACTTGATCAGGAATCCTTTTGCAGAAATGACTGCTTCAATGCGGCGTGGCTTGGAGGCAATCAGCCTGTGGCACTGCTGAGGTGTTATGGAGGCCCAGGATGCTTCGATAGCGGCCTTAAGCTCATCCAGAGTGTTGGGTCTTGCGTCTCTCAACTTTCTCTTCCCAATATCCCACAGATTCACTATGGGGTTCAGGTCAGTAGTGATGAGCGGCAGGTGCCATATTCGATTTCGACGAAATTCGCGAATATTCGATAGAATATTCGTTTTATATTCGTCGAAATCGAATATTCGTCATTATTCTTGTTATCGCGATTAATATGCGATTTAAATAATCGAATTTCGATTTTAACTTAAAGGCTACTCTCCTATTGAAATTGCAATTCGATTTTTTCAAGTTATAAAATTCGAATTTCGATTTTAACTTAGCACTGCTATATGCCATATTAGTTAGCCTAATATGGCATATAGCAGTGCTAAGTTAAAATCGAAATTCGAATTTTATAACTTGAAAAAATCGAATTGCGATTTCAACGTAATTCTCAAATCCGACAGTACATTCTAGTATATGGAGTCGTTCCCATGGTGATGGGGACGCTCCATAAGCATGGAATATGGCTTCAATGGCTTGGTAGAATTAGCGAATTGACGAATATATTCGTTATATTCCACAAAACGAATATAACGAATGTATTCGTCATATATCACAAAACGAAGATAACGAAGTATTCTGCATCTTCATTTTAGCTACCTATTCATCAATTTCGCTAATTCTAGCAATGATATAGGAAAGTTAACTATAGAGACAGCTAAGTATAATTCGCTATGCGATTATATGACTGCTTTTTTTTATAAATAGTATAATTATAATAATTATCAGGTATTATAATTATTCTATTTATTTAAAAAAAAAGCAGTAATATAATCGCATAGCGAATTAAACTTAGCTGTCCAGTCAGTGCCCGTTGCCGCTTCTGCCGACTTCCATGCTTATGGAGCGTCCCCATCACCATGGGAACATCTCCATATACTAGAATGTACTGTCGGATTTGAGAATTACGTTGAAATCGCAATTCGATTTTTTCAAGTTATAATAATCGAATTTCGATTTTAACTTAGCACTGCTATATGCCATATTAGTTAGCCTAATATGGCATATAACAGTGCTAAGCTAAAATCGCAATTCGATTATTATAACTTGACATAATCGAATTGCGATTCCAACTTGGACCTGGTTTACTATATGGTTGGCTTCAATGGCTTGGTAGAATTAGCGAATTGACGAATATATTCGTTATATTCCACAAAACGAATATATTCGTCATATTCCACAAAACGAAGATAACGAAGTATTCGTCATATTCCACAAAACGAAGATAACGAAGTATTCTGCATCTTCATTTTAGCTACCTATTCATCAATTTCGCTAATTCTAGCAATGATATAGGAAAGTTGACTATAGAGACAGCTAAGTATAATTCGCTATGCGATTATATTACTGCTTTTTTTTTTAAATAAATAGAATAATTATAATACCTGATAATTATTATAATTATACTATTTATAAAAAAAAGCAGTCATATAATCGCATAGCGAATTATACTTAGCTGTCTCTATAGTTAACTTTCCTATATCATTGCTAGAATTAGTGAAATTGATGAATAGGTAGCTAAAATGAAGATGCAGAATACTTCGTTATCTTCGTTTTGTGATATATGACGAATACATTCGTTATATTCGTTTTGTGGAATATAACGAATATATTCGTCAATTCGCTAATTCTACCAAGCCATTGAAGCCATATTCCATGCTTATGGAGCGTCCCCATCACCATGGGAACGACTCCATATACTAGAATGTACTGTCGGATTTGAGAATTACGTTGAAATCGCAATTCGATTTTTTCAAGTTATAAAATTCGAATTTCGATTTTAACTTAGCACTGCTATATGCCATATTAGGCTAACTAATATGGCATATAGCAGTGCTAAGTTAAAATCGAAATTCGAATTTTATAACTTGAAAAAATCGAATTGCGATTTCAACGTAATTCTCAAATCCGACAGTACATTCTAGTATATGGAGATGTTCCCATGGTGATGGGGACGCTCCATGAGCATGGAAGTCGGCAGAAGCGGCAACGGGCACTGACTGGAGCAGCCAGGAAGCCAGGAATCCAAAGGACAGGTAAGAACAACTTTAGGGAAGTGGGAAAGAAAAAAATATAACAATAAAAAAAAAAAAAAAAAAAAAAAAAAAAACGAATATTCGAAATATCGAATTTATATCACTATATTCGAAATATTCGCGAATTAGCGAAGTGCCGATATTCGCGAAAAAAATTCGATATTCGAATATTCGCGCTCAACACTACAGGTCAGGAGAGTTGGCAGGCCAATTGAGCACAGTAATACCATGGTCAGTAAACCATTTACCAGTGGTTTTGGCACTGTGAGCAGGTGCCAGGTCGTGCTGAAAAATGAAATCTTCATCTCCATAAAGCTTTTCAGCAGATGGAAGCATGAAGTGCTCCAAAATCTCCTGATAGCTAGCTGCATTGACCCTGCCCTTGATAAAACACAGTGGACCAACACCAGCAGCTGACATGGCACCCCAGACCATCACTGACTGTGGGTACTTGACACTGGACTTCAGGCATTTTGGCATTTCCCTCTCCCCAGTCTTCCTCCAGACTCTGGCACCTTGATTTCCGAATGACATGCAAAATTTGCTTTCATCCGAAAAAAGTACTTTGGACCACTGAGCAACAGTCCAGTGCTGCTTCTCTGTAGCCCAGGTCAGGCGCTTCTGCCGCTGTTTCTGGTTCAAAAGTGGCTTGACCTGGGGAATGCGGCACCTGTAGCCCATTTCCTGCACACGCCTGTACACGGTGGATCTGGATGTTTCTACTCCAGACTCAGTCCACTGCTTCCGCAGGTCCCCCAAGGTCTGGAATCGGTCCTTCTCCACAATCTTCCTCAGGGTCCGGTCACCTCTTCTCGTTGTGCAGCGTTTTCTGCCACACTTTTTCCTTCCCACAGACTTCCCACTGAGGTGCCTTGATACAGCACTCTGGGAACAGCCTATTTGTTCAGAAATTTATTTCTGTGTCTTACCCTCTTGCTTGAGGGTGTCAATTATGGCCTTCTGGACAGCAGTCAGGTCGGCAGTCTTACCCATGATTGCGGTTTTGAGTAATGAACCAGGCTGGGAGTTTTTAAAAGCCTCAGGAATCTTTTGCAGGTGTTTAGAGTTAATTAGTTGATTCAGATGATTAGGTTAATAGCTCGTTTAGAGAACCTTTTCATGATATGCTAATTTTTTTAGATAGGAATTTTGGGTTTTCATGAGCTGTATGCCAAAATCATCAATATTAAAACAATAAAAAGGCTTGAACTACTTCAGTTGTGTGTAATGAATCTAAAATATATGAAAGTCTAATGTTTATCAGTACATTACAGAAAATAATGAACTTTATCACAATATGCAAATTTTTTGAGAAGGACCTGTATATATATATATATATATATATATATAGTAATGGAACATGCATTCGCAATCAAATGTTCGCGAAAAGGCCCCAAGAATTAAGCATTCATCTGACAGAAAAGAACAAGTGATTATGTGGCTGGAGGTACTTTAGGCGGTCACTGAATAACAATTATTATTTTTTTAACTCACTTTATTGAAAGATGACAAGCAAGAAATATAATAGATCAATCACATACAAATACAGTGAATTTCGCCTCACAATACATAGGAGAATTCTCCATCAGTTTGATTCTAGTCAAGACATATCAATAGTGCAGCATGTCAATAAACATCCTTTTTAACAGTTCACATTGTGTCCTGAATCCCTTAAATAAGCACCAATCTAAATTCCTGAAAAATATGTGGTGAATTAAGCAGGGTGGCTAGGCCATAGAGTGTAAATGGACTGTCATGGCAGTCAGAGGAGAAGCGCACCATGGACCCCATATCTTTTCGAATTTCTAAGGGCATCCCTTGCGGGAATAGATAATCCTCTCAAAGGGAATAATATTATTAACAAGGACTTTCCATTGGCCAACCGTAGGGGGCCTGTCTGCCATCCATTTGAGAGCGATAGCTTTCCTGGCTAGGAAAAGGGCCTCCCTGATAAAGGTAAGTGAGTAGCGTGAGCGTGAATCATCTTCAATAATTCCCAGAAAGCAAGCTTTGGGGCAGACCTCTAAGTTATCCGGAATCAGGGAGGAAATTACATCTACGACCCCCCTCCAGAATGGTTGAATGTAACTACAGCTCCACATTACGTGCCAAAAATCTGCATTCAACTGTGCACATCTATGGCATCCCGTGTGGGGCCGCCTACCCATTTTGAAAAGCCTAGTAACACCTATGCAGTATAAAAAGTTGTATCAATCTGTTAGTGAGAGAAGGAGATACCTCTATTGGGGCTTCCAGGGCCTCGCTCCATTCTTCATCCGTTAATGTAGGTATATTCCCTCTCCATTTACATTCCGCATTCAATAGAGAAGCTGAGATTTTGAGGTTAAGCAGATGGGTGTAAATGGCAGATATCAGTCCCTGTGTTCTAAAAACCCCAATGAGTGGATATGCAGACACTGGTCCTTTGAGAGCCCGTATCTGAGCCTGGAGGGCATGTCTCAACTGCAAATACCTAAAGAAGTGTGGCCTCAAGACTCCCACTTTGGTCTGTAATTGAGAAAAGGAAAACAGGATGCCAATTTCATAAAGATCTTTCAAATAGTAGATACCATATCCTTTCCATACCATCTCCCCTTCACAGTGTATCAGATGTGGAAATAATGGATTGTTCCACAGCGGAATATCATCCGGTAAATCACTGTATTGCTGCATTTTTGCAGCCCTCCACACCTGATGTGCAAGTTTATGAATCGGTAAGAGTGAACTTGATATAGATGTCAGGCCTTCTAGGACAGGCCATAGGGTGGAGAGTTGCAAGTACTCCTGCAAGTAATATTCTGAGCTAGGAAGCACATCCCGGGTCACCCAAGGCACCAAATATCGCAACTGGCCAGCAAGAAAATACAAGTATAGGTCCGGTAAAGCCGCTCCGCCCTCATCCCAGCTCCTCTGAAGGGATTTAATGGCTAATTTCCGCCTATTCCTACCCAAGATGAATGTCGCCATAAGTGAGTGCAATTTATCGAAGAACGTATGTGGAATGGGTACACATGCATGTTCCAGCCGGTATTAGGCTTTGGGTTGAAGAATCATTTTGATTATATTTATGTGGCCCATGGTGGACAGCGGTAAGGTGTTCCAGGACCTAAACTTATCCACAAAGTGTGACACCAAGGGGCTCGTATCCAGTTCATGTGATATAGTGTGGTCTTTTGTGATAATGACACCTAAATACTTAAATTAATCTACTACCATCAAATTCTGATACACTGATGGCCAGTCCGAAGCCCGTAATGGCATAATGCCCGACTTTGTCCAGTTTATACATAGACCAGAGAAGGCACCAAACTGCTCAATTAGGGTTATTGCTCTAGGTAAGGTATATTCCACTGAGTCCATGTATAAAATGAGATCATCAGCATACAGACCCAGCCGGTCTTCCCTGCTTCCCAGAGCTATACCTTTAAAAATGTTATCCTGCCGAATCCTCAATGCCAAATGTTCGAATGCTACCGCAAACAGCAGGGGAGATAGAGGACGTCCCTGCCTGGTTCCTCTGTATAGTTTAAATGTTGATGATAGGGAGCCATTAATCATAATATTCGCGGACGGGGAACTATAAGGCCTCTTTCACATGGCCGTTGCGGAAACATGTGCGGGTGCGTTCCGGGAACACCCGCAATTTTTCCGCGTGAGTACAAAACATTGTCATGCGTTTTGCACTCGCGTGAGAAAAATCGCGCATGTTTGGTACCCAAACCTGAACTTCTTCACAGAAGTTCAGGCTTGGGATCGTTATTCTGTAGATTGTATTATTTTCCCTTATAACATAGCTATAAGGGAAAATAATAGCATTCTGAATACAGAATGCATAGTAAAATAGCGCTGGAGGGGTTAAAAAAAAATGAAAAATAATTTAACTCACCTTAGTCCACATGTTCGCGTAGCCGGCATCTCCTTCTGTCTTCATCTTAGCTTTTTGTAGCAACAAGGACCTTTGGTGACGTCATAGTCACCACATGATCCATCACCATGGTAAAAGATCATGTGATGGATCATGTGATGACTGTGACGTCACCAAAGGTCCTTGTTGCTACAAAAAGCTAAGATAAAGACAGAAGGAGATGCCGGCTACGCGAACAAGTGGACAAAGGTGAGTTAAATTATTTTTTATTTTTTTTTAACCCCTCCAGCGCTATTTTACTATGCATTCTGTATTCAGAATGCTATTATTTTCCCTTATAACCATGTTATAAGGGAAAATAATAATGATCGGGTCTCCATCCCGATCGTCTCCTAGCAACCGTGCGTGAAAATCGCACCGCACCCGCACATGCTTGCGGATGCTTGCGATTTTCACACAACCCCATTCATTTCTATGGGTCCTGCGTTACGTGAAAAACGCAGAATATAGAGCATGCTGCGATTTTCAGTCTGTTCGCTAATAATTTGGTGAGAATCTTGTAGTCTAGGTTTAACAGCGAAATAGGGCGGTACAACCCACACTGTAAGGGATCCTTATCAGGCTTTAACAGGACTACGATAGAGGCCTTGTACAGCGACTCCGGAAGTGCATCATTATTCAGGGACGCTTTGTACATGCGCAGAAGCTGCGGTGCCAGAATATCTACATATCTAGAATACAGCTCTAGTGGTAACCCATCTGGTCTGGGGGCTTTGCCTGAATTTAACCCCGAGATCGCCTCACTCACTTCCTCCAAGGTTATCTCCCCATCCAACATTTCCCTATCCGATGCTGACAGCTGCGGGTAGGAAACCTTCTGGAGGTAGTCCTCCAGTGCTTGAGTGGAATACTGAGCATGAGAACAGTATAGGTCCTGATAGAAGTCTCTGAACCGGTCTAATATACCCTCAGGTTCAGATACCACCACCCCACCGCTGTCTGCAATACGTAGTATCGGTGGAGACATGTTGTTCCTCCTCACTACCTGTGCCAACACTTTGCCTACTCTGCTGCCTTGTTCAAAGGTTTGTTGCTGCAAAAAAAGCATCTTGCGATCACTTTTCTCCTGCAAGTGGTTCATATAGTGTCTGCCTTTCAACATCCAGTCCCTCCTGTTCTCCTCAGTAGGGTCAGAGACGTATGCGAGTTCTGCATTCCTGCACTGCGTGCCCAAATCCTCCTCCTTACGGCGAGTAAATTTCTTAATGTAAGAGATGGAAGACTTGAGGCACCCGCACAGGAAGGCCTTCAAGGTCTCCCACAGCAGGGCCGGGTCTGTGTCAGCCAAGTTAACAGCAAGAAATGCATGAAGCTGGTCAGGTATCCTATCATTCAGGGACATTAAAGAGAGCCAGAAGGAGGAGGGTTGTACATATTCAGTATCACATAAGGCATTCCATTAATATGAGCATATACAAAAACATATTTCCCCTCTGGGACAATATTCGTGTGGTGAGGTTCCCACCGAACCGCCCGGTGTATTAATAGTGACACCCCTTTAGAGTAAGAGTTACCATATGCACTTTCCACCCACTGAGCCCAGGGTTTCCTAACTCTCCCTCCTGTTTCTGTGGTAAGGTGTGTTTCTTGCAGCCCTAGAATATGTGAAGCATAGCTACGGATATGTGAGAACACAGCCATATGTTTCCAAGGTCCACCTAAACCCCTGACATTACAGGACATCACTCTTAGATCCGCCATAGTGAATACCAGTCATAGAAATAAGGATAAACACCCAGCTCCTGGGGTCCACTATGGCTCAGATGGTGTACATTGCATATAATATTCATAGCTTGACTATTAGATATTTCAGTGATAGCGTGTAACATTAGGCATACTCTTAACCACCCAAACAGTGGGTAAACTATTAAAACATAAACACATCCAGAAGAACAATTGGCCATGTGCATGGGGGACCTACACGGTGTATATAGATGGAAACCCAGTACAGGTGGAGTAACTGGCTCCCCCCATTCGCAGTAATATTTGCCGGTTACATTGGTACCTTCAGAGTAAAACTGCACATTATTAACCCTCTGTGTCCCTGAGTCCACACACAAATGAGGCAATACATTACCAAACCCTGAACCAGGGTAGCTTTTAGGAATGGGAAAAAAGGTGTTCATAGTGCAGTCCTTGCATGAACCTTTTCATCTCCCCTATGCATATCAATAGAGGCCTCAGCTACAAGCCAAATCATTTGGGAGGGGAACGACGGGGTCTCCCGGACAACCAGTCCTCCGCCTCAGCAGGGTTGGAAAAGAAAAGCGATTTGTCGCCGTCCACAACTCTCAAACGTGCCGGGTACGCCATGGAATACTTGAAGTTCAGCTCCCGAAGGCGCCTTTTAATGGAGACAAAGGTACCTCGTTTCTTCTGCAGGTCAGCGGAAAAGTCCGGATACAGAGATATGTTCGCCGAGCCCAGTGAAATGTTTTGTGCGGCTGTAGCCTGCGCCAGAATGAGATCCCTGTCACGCCAGTTTAGCATGCGGGCTAGCAGGGGTCTTGGGGGGGCACCCGGAGGAAGCGGTCTGGCCCTTTCGACTGCATATGCGGATGAAAAAACAGCATTGGGGAACACCTCCTTAACCCATCCCCCCAGAAAGGCTGCTGGATCTGGGCCCTCTGCCCGCTCTGGCATGCCGATGATGCGCACATTGTTACGCCGTGCGCGGTTTTCAAGATCGTCACATTTTTGACGGTATAACTCCACGGATGCCTCCACTGTGGTAATCCTTGCCGGTAAGGGATTGGTCAGATCCTCCAAGTCCGACACCCGAGTCTCGGTAAGCCAGACCCTTTGACGCAGCTGGTGCATATCCTGGCGCAATAGGCCAAAGTCCGCCCTAACCTCCTCTGTCTTCCCTGTCCGGGAGACCTGGCACCCGGTTATGGCCGCCATTAGTTGTTGATGGGAGATTTGCAGGGTAAATTCAGGTTCAGACTCTGCATCAGAGTGTGGCTGCTGTGACATCTGGCTCGTGGTGCTGGCCGCACGTGTCGGTGAAGGAGCCGCGGCACCATGTTGGGCATCCTGTGTAGCAAACTCTTTAAGTCGCTCCGCCGCCATCTGCACTTTGCTGGGGCTCATGATTCAGGTCTAGCTCCTTCTGCAGACCCAGGTACACTTGTCAGGTCCGAATTGTGCAAATGTAGGAGTCAGGATGGCTCAGGATTACTGGTGGGAGCCGGAGCTGCTCTTAGATGCGTCCGGCCAAAACGTCATTTGGCCACTCCCCCCTGAATAATAATTTTACTGTAGGCCAGTACAGGCCCCAAAAATTAGGCATTCACCTGACAGAAAAGAAGAAGTGATTATGTGGCTGGAGGTACATTAGGCGGTCACTGAATAACAATTTTACTGTAGGCCAGTGGATTATAGGCCCCAAAAATTGGGTATTCACCTGAGAGAAAAGAACAAGTGATTATTTGGCTGGAGGTATATTAGATGTTCATTGGATAACAATTTTACTGCAGGCCAATACAGGCCTCAAAAATTAGGCATTCACTTGACAGAAAAGAGAAAATGATTATGTGGCGGCAGTTATATTAACAATTTTACTGTAGGCCAGTATAGGCCCCAAAAATTAGGCAGTCACCTAACAGAAAAGAACAAATGATTATGTGGCTGGAGGTACATTTGGCTTTCACTGAATAACTATTTCACAGTAGGCCAGTGGAGTATAGGCCCCAAAAATTTGCCATTTATCTGACAGAAAAGAACAAGTGATTATGTGGCTGGAGGTACATTAGGTGGTCAGTGGATAACAATTTTACTGTAGGCCAGTACAGGCCCCAAAAATTATGCATTAACCTGACAGAAAAGAACAACTGATTATGTGGCTGCAGGTACTTTAGACGGTCACTGAATAACAGTTTTACTGTAGGCCAGTGGAGAATATGCCCCAAAAATTAGGCATTCACCTGACAGAAAAGAACAAGTGATTATGTGGCTGGAGGTATATTAGACGGTCAGTGGATAACAATTTTACTGTAGGCCAATATAGGCCCCAGAAATTAGGCATTCACCTGACAGAAAAGAAGAAGTGATTATGTGGTTGGAGGTACATTAGGCTGTCACTGAATAACAATTTTACTGTAGGCCAGTGGAGTATAGGCTCCAAAAATTAGGCATTTACCAGAAAGAAAAGAACAAATGATTATTTGGCTGGAGGTATATTAGAAGGTCATTGGATAGCAATTTTACTGTAAGCCAGTATAGGCCCCAAAAATTAGGCATTCACCTGACAGAATTGAACTTGTGATGATGTGGCTGGAGGTACTTTAGGAGGTCACTGGCTAAAAATTCTACTGTAGCCCAGTACAGGCTCCAAAAATTAGGCAGTCACCTGACAGAAAAGAACAAATGATTATGTGTTTGGAGGTACATTTGGCTTTCACTGAATAGAAATTTCACAGTAGGCCAGTGGAGTATAGGCCCCAAAAATCAGGCATTTATCTGACAGAAAAGAACAAGTGATTATGTGGCTGGAGGTACATTAGGTGGTCACTGAATAACAATGTTAGGCCTCTTTCACACTACCGTTTTTTTTTTCCGTTTTGCGGTCTGTTTTTTGCGTTCCGTATACGGTCCGTATACGGAACCATTAATTTCAATGGTTCCGCAAAAAAACGGAATGTGTTCCGTATGCATTCCGTTTCCGTATTTCCGTTTTTCCGTTCCGTTGAAAAGATAGAACATGTCCTATATTTGGCCGCAAATCACGGTCCGTGGCTCCATTCAAGTCAATGGGTCCGCAAAAAAAACGGAACACATACAGAAATGCATCCGTATGTCTTCTGTATCCGTTCCGTTTTTTGCGGAACCATCTATTGAAAATGTTATGCCCAGCCCAATTCTTTCTATGTAATTACTGTATACTGTATATGCCATACGGAAAAACGGAACGGAACAACGGAACGGAAACGGAACCACAACGGAAGCAAAAAACGGAACAACGGATCCGTGAAAAACGGAACGCAAAACACTGAATTCAACATACTGTAGTGTGAAAGAGGCCTTACTATAGGCTAGTGGAGTATAGGCCCCAAAAATTAGGCATTCAACTGACAGAAAAGAACAAGTGGATTATGTGTCTGGAGGTACATAAGACGGTCAGTGGATAACAATTTTACTGTAGGCCAGTACAGGACCCAAAAATTCGGCATTCACCTGACAGAAAAGAACAACTGATTATGTGGCTGGAGTTACATTAGGCGGTCACTAAATAACAATGTTACTGTAGGCCAGTGGAGTATAGGCCCCAAAAATTAGGCATTCAACTAACAATAAAGAACAGCTGATTATGGCTGGCAGGGGCGTAGCGTGGGGGGGAGGTCAGGGGGGCCGTTGCCCCGGGCGCCACACTGAGGGGGGCGCTGTCCGCTGGCACAACAACATCTTAAATAGTTGACTCTGTTTTTTTCCCCACATAGCGCCGCAGAGCAGAGTGAGGAAGCGGGGTGCGCACGGCAGTTAGTTCACACTGATGGGCTCCGCCCACCTTCCAGGCCGGAAATACAGTGCGGAGCCAGAGCAAGAAGAAGAAGATGGCTGCCGCATGGTCGCTTCAGGACTGAGACTAGAGAGTTTGTCCAGAGACAGAGGCAGCCTGAAAATGACACTGACAGTGAGTGACAGTCAGTGTCCCTCCCACCCTGAGTGTGGTACGTGTGTTGGCATGGGCTGAGGGCAGGGGTTAGGGGTAATATATGAGTGAAGTGCCACTGTGCCAGTGCCATGAGAGCCGGGCCAAGGCTGCCAAGCAGGTGGCAGTCAGGGTGCTGCTGAAGGATGACCAGCCCAGGGATCCTGACTGAGACAGTATGCCTCTCTGGGATGCCATCTGCATTCTGCCCATCTCTGCTGCCTATATACCAGGCCTTCCCTGGTATATGGAGTGGACAGCAGAGATGGGCAGATGGCATCCTCTGGGCAGTACTGTCTCTCTGGTCATCCTTCCCCAGCACCCTGACTGCCACTTGCTTGGCCTGGCTGTCATGGCACTTCACTGCCTGGTGCTTGGCTATCAGCACTGAGTGACTCAGTCACACTGCGACACTGACTGTCACTCAGCGCTGATAGCCAAGCACCAGGCAGTGAAGTGCCATGAGAGCCAGGCCAAGCAAGTGGCAGTCAGGGTGCTGGGGAAGGATGACCAGAGAGACAGTACTGCCCAGAGGATGCCATCTGCACATCTCTGCTGTCCATATACCAGGCCAGGCCTACCAGCATTACCCTTTGATATACCGCCTGCCCGCCTGGTCACCCCACCTAACACTCAGGGAGACAAGTGACTCAGGCGGTATATGAAGGGGTAATACTGGTAGGCCTGGTATAGGTACAGCAGAGATGGGCAGATGGCTTCCTCTAGGGGTTGTATCTTACATGGGACTATATGTTGGAGGAACTGGAGAGTGATGTATTTTACATGGGACTATATACTGGAGGGGCTGAAGGCAGGGAAGTGATTTATCTTACACGGGACTGTATGCTGGAGGGGCTGAAGGCAGTGAAGTGATTTATCTTACACGGGACTGTATGCTGGAGGGGCTGAAGGGGGCCATAATTATTATTATAATACTACAGAGGTGGTCATTATATATTATAATCAACAGGGGGCATTATACTTATGGACACTACGTGGGGAGGGGAGGTCTGTTATCTGTAGATGATAGTAAAGTAAGGAATCTAAAAAAAATTCTGCAAAACTTTGCAGAGACGAGACGCTGTCATGACGGTCCTATCGCCGAATGAAGACGCTGAGGATAGTCTACATCACAGGAGATGTCACTGGATGTAACAGGTATAGTGTGGTATTCTCCTGTACAGTATATTTCATAGCAATGTATGATATGTCCATCCAAATATCTGTTTCACAGTAGGGGGGCAGGGGGTATATAGAATTTGGCCCACACTGCCTCAGCCTGGCCCCAGACTACAGGTCACAATGTGCGTGTTCTGAATTCTGGGGCCTCACACCCATCTACTACATTATCTGTACTCAGAGAGTTATCGCTGTGTTATTTGTGGTGTTACGTAGGACTGCAGGTGATATCTACTACATTATTTGGGCCGTGGTCACAGGTTGGGGGGCGCAATACTTGGCTTGCCCCGGGTGCTGGCTACCCAAGCTACGCCACTGGTGGCTGGCGTTTGTCCCTCTATATAGCTGCAGTATCTCAGCAGAACCGCACACAGCTGCACAATACAAATGCACTATAATATACTTTCTATGCTAGAAGGTATATTACAGGCATATCACACCCCTCTATCAGTTTTTTTTTTGGGGGGGGCAACAGGTATATCGGGTTTATTTATAGGGTAGGGTGTGTGTCCATGTACTGAAACGTCTCAATTGGCTGTCCTGTCCCACCTGAAAGATGTGTCATGGGTCAAAGTTTGGCGTTATGCAAAAAAAAAAAAATGGCATGTGCTAATATCGCCATATGTTCGCATGTTCGGTCAATTGCGAAACGACCACCAGGAAAACCGCAAGGCCATCTTTAGAATAGGTATATCAATCCCCTTAAACAGTATTTTGTGGAAGCAGGTATTTTGCACCCCTCAATCTATATTTTGTGAAAGCAGGTATATCAAACCCCATAATCAGTAATTTGTGGAAGCAGGTATATTGCACCCCTCAATCAGTATGTTGTGGAAATAGGTATATAGTACCCCTTAAAAATATTTTGTGGAAGCAGGTATATTGCACCCCTCAATCACTATTTTGTGGAAGCAGGTATAAAAAAAACACATAATCAGTATTTTGTGGAAGCAGGTACATCTCATCCCTCAATCTGTATTTTGTGGAAGCAAGTATATAGAACCCCTCAATCAATATTTGGTGGAAGCAGGTATATCAAACCCCTTAATCAGTATTTTGTGCCAGTAGGTGTATAGCATTCCTCAATCAGTATTTTGTGGAAGCAGGTATATCAATCCGCTTAATCAGTATTTTGTGGAAGCAGGTCTATCGCACCCCTCAATTAGTATTTTGTGGAAGCAGGTATTTAGAACCCTTTAATCAATATTTGGTGGAAGCAGGTATATTGCACCCCTCAATCAAACCCCTTAATCAGTATTTTGTGCCAGTAGGTGTATAGCATTCCTCAATCAGTATTTTGTGGAAGCAGGTATATCAATCCGCTTAATCAGTATTTTGTGGAAGCAGGTCTATCGCACCCCTCAATTAGTATTTTGTGGAAGCAGGTATTTAGAACCCTTTAATCAATATTTGGTGGAAGCAGGTATATTGCACCCCTCAATCTGTATTTTGTGGAAGCAGGTATATCAAACCCCTTAATCAGTATTTTGTGGAAGCAGATATATCGCACCCCTCAATCAATATTTTGTGGAAGCAGGTATATCAAACCCCTTAATCAGTATTTTGTGGAAGCAGGTATATTGCACCACTCAATCAGTATTTTTTGGAAATAGGTATATAGTACCCCTTAATCAATATATTGTGGAAGTAGGTATATCGCACCCCTCAATCAGTATTTTGTTGAAGCAGGTATATAAAAGCCCCTTAATAAGTATTTTGTGGAAGCAAGTATATTGCACCCCTCAATCTGTATTTTGCGGAAGCAGATATATAGAACCCCCTAATTAATATTTGGTGGAAGCAAGTATATCAATCCCCTTAATCAGTATTTTATGGAAGCAAGTGTATAGCAGTCCTCATTCAATATTTAGTGAAAGCAGGTATATTAATCCTCTTAATTAGCATTTAGTGGAAGCAGGTATATCAATTCTCTTAATTTTTATTTTGTAGAAGCAGGTATATCGCACCCCTCATGAAGACAGAGACAGCTAATTGAGTAAGGCGGCATTCAAACGACTGTAAGTTTGGCTTTTGCATCCCTGTCGTCAGACTCCAAAAGATAGATGTCCTATACTCTACTGCAACATGCAGACCATGGACCCACTAAAGTCAATGGCTCTGCACAGTGATGCGGCATACAAATGGGCCGGGCAGGGCCGGCCTTAGGTGTTCAGGCGCCCTGTGCGAGCTAACCTTGTGGCGCCCCCCCCCCAAAAAAAATAAAAACACTGCTTGTTGCTGGCATCATGGCATAGGCTGGCTGACTATCCAACCAAGCAGTTACCAGCCCTCACACCCCAAAGGCCGGTGTAATGTTATACTTCCCTAGTTCGTGAGATTTCCCTACCCTCGTGACTTCCGGTCGCACCGGACATGACGTGAGGAGGTGTGCAGCGCCGCGCAGGCGCACAACGACAGGTTAGGGAAATTTCACAGCAGAGTGCGCATGCGCCAGGAGCCTCGCCGGCGGTTAGGGTAGGGAAAAACTATGGGCCAATGCGCAGGCGCAGTGATCGGATGGATGTTCTCAGCTGAACACCGGCCGACACTGCGCATGCATCGGGAGCCTCACCAGCGGTTAGGGAAGGGAAAAATTACGTACGGGCCAGTGCTTTTTCCCTACCCTAACCGCTGGTGAGGCTCCCAGCGCATGCGCAGTGTCGGCCGGTGTCCAGCTGAGAAAATTAGTTTCCAATGTAGTATTAATAACTAAACAATTAAATAATAAACATATTGCATTGTCTACTTACCACCAGGACAATAAGATGATCTGGACTCTGGCTGCAGTCTGGCTCTGGGGACTCCATTGTCACTCTCTCCCCCCCCCCCCTCCCTCTCTTGTCACTCTCTTCCCCCCCCTTCCCTTGTCACTCTCATTATCCCCCCCCTCTCCCTTGTCACTCTCATTATCCCCCCCCCCTCCCTTGTCACTCTCATTATCCCCCCCCTCTCCCTTCTCACTCATTATCCCCCCTCCCTTGTCACTCTCATTATTCCACCCCCCCATCACTCTCATTATTTCCCCCCCATCACTCTCATTATTTCCCCCCCATCACTCTCATTATTCCCCCCCCCCCATCACTCTCATTATTTCCCCCCCATCACTCTCATTATTCCCCCCCATCACTCTCATTATTCCCCCCCCATCACTCTCATTATTCCCCCCCCATCACTCTCATTATCCCCCCCATCACTCTCATTATCCCCCCCATCACTCTCATTATTTCCCCCCCATCACTCTCATTATTCCCCCCCCATCACTCTCATTATTCCCCCCCATCACTCTCATTATCCCCCCATCACTCTCATTATTCCCCCCCCATCACTCTCATTATTCCCCTCCCATCACTCTCATTATTCCCCCCCCATCACTCTCATTATTCCCCCCCATCACTCTCATTATTCCCCCCCATCACTCTCATTATTCCCCCCCATCACTCTCATTATTCCCCCCATCACTCTCATTATTCCCCCCGATCACTCTCATTATTTCCCTCCCCCTTGTCACTCTCATTATTTCCTCCCCCCTCCCCCCTTGTTACTCTCATTCTACCCTCCCCCTCCCCCCTTGTCACTCTCATTCTACTCCCACCTCCACCTCTAGTGTAGCGTGGCCGAGCTCTGTTCGGTCCGCGGTACAGGAGCATTTTTTTCCTGTACCCGGCCGGACTGACAGGAAGTGCACACTAAGTGAGCACTTCCTGTCAGTCCGGCCGGGTACAGGAAACAAAAGCTCCTGTACCGCGGACCGAACAGAGCTCAGCCATGCTACATTAACAGCACACAGCAGGCGCAGGCAGGATTCTTTAGAGCGGCAAGCGCTCAGCCTCAGCCACTCAGGCGGCGCAGAATGAGGGGCGCCGCCAGCCGCCCGAACTTATATAAGCAACTTTTTTTTTTTTAAACCGCAACGGGCGCCGGGCGCCCCCTGCTGAATACAGGGGAGGGGGAGATGGAGGGGGCGGGGGGCCCGCCCCGTGAGAAAACATAAGTGCCGCCTCGCCTGCCCATATTACATTGCGAGCTGTCGGCCACCCGGCGCCCCTGATGCTATGGCGCCCTGTGCGGCCGCACAGCCCGCACACCCCAAAGGCCGGCCCTGGGGCCGGGTTCTGTGTTTTGCGGATCCACTTACAGTTGTGTGAATTCCACCCAAACTTAACAGGATAGCTCAGAGGTGACAGGCAAAAATTGGAATAGGCATCACATTGGCAAAATTGGGGTAGTACGAATTGCATAAAGGGAGTGATAGAGTGATACAAACAGCCAAGATGGTGTTGGAAAAACAAAATTGGAAGAGATACAGACAAACCTGCAAATTTAATTAACAGATTACATATTAATCTTATAATATTTTATATGATTTTATGATGTGATCTGCCAATGGGTAATAGTTACACCAGCCATTACTTACAGCTCCTTGTCCCCAATATAATCGTTACCACATTGGCCATGACTTTTATTTCTAAATTTTTATTCTCTGATCTATTAGAAAGGTACATTATGTATTCTGTAGTGAATGCAATCTTCTTACCAGTGACTGTATTTGTAAGTTTTAACCTCTGTTGTGATCCTCAGTTGTGTCATGTGACCAACACTTTCCAACTGACACAGGACAGGAAGTCAGATACTTCTCTGTTCATTCCTATGAGACTGACATTGAGGCTCCTATAGGAATAAAAAGAGAAACTGGCTTCCTGTCCACATAAAAGCTGCTGTGTTATTTGGTCAGAGTGTTGGCCGTATGACACAGCTGAGGATCACAAGGGAGTCATTGCAGTTTACATCATGTACCTTTCTAACAGGTTAGAGAATAACAATTTTTGTGGGAGTGCTACTTTTAAGTGAGTTAACTAGAACAGTGTGAGCTACATGGTACATAAAGTAGCTAATACATGTCTCCTTCCTCCAAACCAGGTGACACTATATTATCTATATGAAGCAGTGATAATGAGATACAAGTGCATGCTTCAGGCTTTTAGCTCCAAATCATGGTGTCATAAACTCCATTGTAACCAATTTATCAACTTACTTCCAATAAATACAACACACAAAGTAGTATTAATCATTTTTATTTTATTTTATTTCTTTTATTTGTTGGATAAAATTGGCCACGGTGTTACTTACGTTACTTAATAAATATTTAAACAGAATTAAATCTGATAAACCAATTCAATAAATATTAACTCCACCTAGTCCACTGAAAGAGTGACTATTACTCCATATAAATGATTAAATCCACCTAGTCCACTCAAAGAGTGACTATTACCCCAAAGCTAACACCGTGACATAAATTTAACAGGGGGATGGGGGGGAGGGGGTTTCTTCGCCTGCTGCTCACCAACTGACGATTAACCGTGCGATCCTTTTCTTTTATAGGTACTCACGTGCGGACCGTTGAACCATTCTCCAATCAGGAAGAAGATATTCCTTCAAGTCCAGATCGCACAAGGCATCTGTTACCAGCAAAGACCCAGATCGCAATAGCATCTGTTACCAGGTAAGAATATAATTATTAATAATTGCACATGCATTTAAAGGTGCCATGACACCATGTCACCCCTAATTGCATGCACAATCAGGTTTGTCCATTATAATTTTTAGGTTGTCCTATTGAAAGGTCCACTGTGCCACTGTGCTAATTGCAATTGATCTTGAAAAACAAATTTAAAATTTTACTAATGCATAGCATTGTCTATTTAACAAATTGCAATTATTAGAAGCTATACCTGAAAATTTGCAAATAACGAGTTTGGATTATTTGGAATGTTTGCTTTCAAGGTTACTCCCTTATGAAGTTATTCAAATAAATTAATGCTTTTCAGAGTGAAAATATGAATTATTCAGCTCCTCTTACATAGCGGATTTTATGTTTGCCTGAGATGCTGTGAAATAAGACGTATCTATGTTACAATAGAGCAAATTATGTATTTCATCTTTGTTCATGCGCATGTATTCATTGCATGCTCAAACCACTTAGAGGATTTCAAGCAGGTAAGAGGGGATAATCATTCCGTTTAAATGGAGAAGGTTGCACAGAACTTACTAGGAAGCATATTGTCCTCACTCATTATATTAGTGAATTAGCAATCATTACTGTAATAGTGGAAACATCCGCAGGCAATAATAATTTACATGGTGTTTAAGATGATTAAGTGTTTCTTTCACAGTATTATAGATGTAATAGTAACTGCGGTTAAAGCTGTATCATAGCTACCTTGTAAACTCTCCAAATTCTGTAAATTGTAAATTAAGACAAAGGGTTACAGATGAATTATTAATGAAGAGAGACTGGAAGTTTTACAGTATCCTCTCATGAGCTTTTTAAAGAGACAATTAGCGTTGAGCGAAGCAAGCTTCAGATGCTTCATCCGAAGTTGCTTTGTTCAAAACTTCAGAATAATACTGTACGGAGATTCATCTGAAGTTTGCTTCGCTCAACACTAGAGACAATACTCTATTTTATGTGTGGAAGACATTTTTTCCAAATACCTGTTGCAATACTTTTATAGTTAAGTGTGCAATATGCATATTTTCCAGCATCACCAGCAGTATGTGTAACACCCCGGAATGGTGTTACTATTCTTTTACTCCACTACTGTCTTCTATTGCTAACACTTATGTAATATTTGTATTTATTTCCAGATCCTTCACCATTGTGCATTGATATTTTCGCTATGCAACTGTTTTGTACATGTAATATGCCTAGTTCACCAGCAGATGGCAGCGTATATGGCAGAGCTATCCTTAGAATGGAACTCACAATTGTATTCTTCCCTTTGGGCAGAAGAGCACCAGTCCTGTTTCCTACCAAAGGGGGGGGGGGGGGTTACAGTTCTAGTTTATGTCAGTTTAGACCCCAAGTTTAGACCCTGAGAAGACATGAAAGATATAGCAGCCAGAGGCACCCCAATCCAAGGATAACAGAACTGACCAAAAGTCCAGTAACCAGACCCAAGCAGAGTTTAGCACAGCAGAGAGCAAGCCTGTCAGACCAGAAGAGTAAGAGAGAAAGCCAAAGCCTGTGGGAACCAAGAGAAAGAAAAACCTGAATTTTGTCTGGAATCAAGTTTACCCAAGTAAAGCTGCTGTTAAAGTTTACCAAGGTCTGGACTCAAGTTAGTCTTCATCCCCTAACTCAACTATCCCCCTTTATTTTCTTCAGAGCCTAAGCCTGGCGTACTGCTGTATCCAGGTAGGAGCACCATGAGACATATAGGCCACACCACACCACTCAGCATTTCACTAAACCTGGGACGTGATAGGACCCTGGCGGGCAGCACATTGCTAATGCAATTGTGCAATTGCAGATTTTTTTTCCCAAAAACCTGTTGCAAATGTTCTATAGTTTATAAGTGTAGAAATAAGATTATTTTACTGCATCAACAGCTTCATATATTTTGGTCACAGGGGTTGTCTAATTGTTCCTTTCTCAAAAAGCTGTTGCAAAGTTTTTACAGTTAAGTGTATAAATGGACATATTTTCCAGCATCTCTGTCAGTACATTTTGTGGTTACGGACTGTCTAATTGCGCATTAAAAAAAAAAAAAAATTTATTTAGCACTGTCTAGACTCTAGAGTACCTAACCTGACTTATTGGCCTACATCACAGTTGCCACATATCATAGTAATAGTGTTGGCGCACGCTCAAAAACTGTCAGATCTAGGGCAAGCTTGATTGGTGTTGGGAGTGGTGGTGACAGAAATAATGTGATTGCTGCCGGTGGAAACTTTTTAAACACAAAAAAATCCATTTATCTGTTGTGTGCCTGAGTTGTGTGCCTGACCTAACATTAGAATTCTGCAATTTTTCCCCCCCAAAAAATAAAAAAAAAATCCAAAAAATCTATTCATCAGAGTTGTGTTCCTGACCTAACGTACATTATACTGTACTCCGACTATATGCCTGTTTTTTAATGAAATTTATGACAATTGTTGTCAAAAAAATGTGTTTATCATGCAACCATAAATTGTGACATTTTCCTAAAAAAAAGGCTGAAAATGTTTTTTTCTTTAAAAAATTGCTGAAAATTGTCTTTGTTTTAAATAAAATGTTAAAAGCTGTCTTGTCCTCCATTATTTATAAAGAAAAAAATAATTTAAAAAAGCCACCCCTGCCTTGTACTCTAACCTGGTGCATGGGCCACTCTAGGCATTGTCACAGTCAACATGTGGAGCAGTCATCACACTCAGGGACAGTACATGTCTTTAGTGGGCCACTGGGTCAATGTTTTGTTTGACAGCAGTGATGCTGCACCACAGGAACAAGGTTAGGTACTATTGACACCTCGAGGTTTGTGCTGGTCTCATTCCAGACCAGGCCCTTATCTACCTCCTCCACTTCCTCCCCAATGGACATTGTCTCATCCTAAACTCAAACAGGGGAGAACATTGCTTCCACTGCACCGCCTTCCTTTCACATGTGTAAACTGAAGCTTTGCCATGCTGTCTTACTGAGGAACGTGGGCGAGAGAAACCACACATCAGCTCATTTGCTAATGTACCTCAAGTAGCAAATGTCCTGCTGGATGTCTATTAGCCAATTATATCAGGGAGACCTGGTCAGAAGCATTGTGGCTGTGCTGCATTTGTGGGATATATAACATGCTCCCTGTATGGCGCACATGATAAATTTGGTGGAGCCTGGGCGAGAGAAACCACACATCAGATAATTTGCTAATGTACCTCAAGTAGCAAATGTCCTGCTGGATGTCTACCAGCCAATTATATCAGGGAGACCTGGTCAGAAGCATTGTGGCTGTGCTGCATTTGTGGGATATATAACATGCTCCCTGTATGGTGCAACACTTTTAAAAAAAAAAAAGCATTGTGGCTTGCAGAAGGTGCTGGCCTCGTCCAGGAGAGTGTATGTACATTTCAGTAATTCATATGGGGCTAAGAATGCCCTCCTAGACTTGCAGCAGTCTGCCTTTGCACCACCTGATTTGCAACTTTCCAACTAGTTGGAATTCCACCTTGCTAATCCTGGAACTTTCGGTAGGAGCAGCGTGTGGCAGTCAACGATTAAGTCATACATGAAGATATAGCATGGAGCATGTGTTATTTTTAGCTCAAGCAGGGACAACTCTTCAGGGATGCATGTTGTGAATTCAGGCCCTTCGGAGTGGCCAACAGATTTATAAGTAGGGACAACATCAGCCTCAACAATGTCATGCCCTTGATATTTATATTAGATAAAACACTCACTCTAATGCAGCATGGGATGGTGAAAGATAACCAGCTTCCACATCTTGCTTGTCTGACCCCAAAGACAGCTGTGGCTGGATCTGACCCATTTTGATATTTACTGTCTTGTACAGTCTCCAGTGTATTGTCAGAGAGGGTATACAGTGTAGCATGCAAAATTGTCCTCCACAGGTGTAGAAAACATTAAATTTGTGAAAATTAATCAGGAATGGATCCATAAGAATTTTTACATACCCCTCTACTACTCATTCTTAGATGAATTGCTAGTAGTTTGCAATAAAGGTCCAACTGGGTGCTACCAGTTCAGGGGGTGTAAATGCAGAACTGACACTAGCAGCACTGATTAGATAGTGACAGATTGCACAGGGATACATCTACAGCTGGTAACACCTAGAATAACATTGCAAACTGCTAGTAATTTATTCTTAATAATGAATTAATTGATAATAAGAAAAATAAAGGAATGGCACAACATACATATGCCTTTTATGAGTGTATGTCATTACATTATGCTGCCCTTAGTTAGGGCAACATAAAGTTGATGACAGGTCCCCCTTAACCATTAAAAACTATTCAATGAGTAGGTGACAAATGTTGATAACTGGTATTCTCTTTAATTGATGAAATTAGTACACTGCAATTTGAAAACCACAGAACCTCAAACCGAAAGTAAATAAATAAATAGCTGCAATAACATATTTATTAGCAGTGCTTTTAATAAATCAGATATTTATAAATTTCCATCACACATTTGTTCTATTTTCTGAAATAATCTTCATCCTTTTACTAACCAACTTTAATTTACAAAAAAGTCCTTTGATTACTTTTTTTTAATAAGTACAATGGTCCTAAATAAAACAAGATAAGCTCTAGAAGAATAAACACGGGTCAAGAAAAAAAAAAGTTATTTGTCACCTCCAGAAAAGAACTTATAGAATAATAGTTTATTAGATTACTTGTTATGCATTTTCTATGGTAGCAGATTAAATAGCATTTGAGCCTGTAAAAATGTTCTTTCCAGCAACATGTTTGAAGCTACAGCTGCCTGATATGGCTAATGAATTTTACAATCAAAAGCTAAAGTGAATTAGCTACAGCAGATGTTTTACTCTGGGAACTACCAGACCTTTTTGGCCGCTCATTTATCCTTAAAGGGGATAGAACTTTGCACTTCTATTATGTATTGTCATCGAAGCATTGCACAACTTTATCAAACTTTTTTTATTCTGGAAACTGAATTAATTTTCTGCAAGGGATTTTTTTTGTATAGCTTTTTAATCACATTTACTGAGGAACATGTGTACTGTAAAGTTAGAGAGACGATTATAGCTCCCAGAAAGGCCACTTTCAAAAGAAAAGTGCCCCAGCTCTAAGGCCTCCATTTGAAGGTCTTCAGGTTTTGTGAAGAGGAAAAAATGAATTACTATTTTAATAACGAAGCCAAGCCTGCTGAAAATCCTCTTAGAGAGTAGCTGAATGATGTAATGGCTTGCAGGGGGGATATTGAAAATACTGACCACACAGTCTGTCCTTCACTGTTGTATTCAGTCTGAGTAAGATGATATATGCAAAGGGGGTCACACTTTAACAACATAAAGATAACACATTTTTTTAAGGAAACAAACTATAATAGTAGAAGGATAACTGGAGACTTAGGAAATGGTCAGTATTATTATGTTTTTAAAGCAGCCAAATAAATAAATAAAAAACTGTACTATCTGACTATAAATAAATGTAATAAATCAGATTAGTAATATTATTACTAATTAATATTAGTTTATGAGGATGATAATACTGTTGATAATAATGATGATGATATATAATCAAATATATATAAAAATTAAAATGATTTTTAAAGGGGTTTTCCAAGTGTCATCATTATCTGATCAGTGGGGTCCGACTCTTTGCACCATTGCTGATTAGATGCTTGAAGGGGCCATGGCTCTTTTCCGAGGCCAGTGACGTTGTGTTCAACTGAATGGCTTGGGCTGCAATACCAAGCACAACTGCTGTCCAATGGGCAGCACTGTGCATGGTAAACTGCACGGAGGGGTGCCGATTATATGACTCCCAAAGATCACATACTGATGATATGGTTTTTGGAGGGCAGATTTTGTTAAAATGGTTTTCAGGTGCCATGTTGCATTTGACAATACCCTTAGATACCCCTACAGTGAAACCCCCCAAAAAGTGACCCTATTTTGGAAACTAAACCCCCCAAAGAATTTATTGAGAGATGTAGAGTGATTTGACTCCACATGAGTTACATAGAATTTATAAACACTTGGCTGTGAAGTTGAAAAACTTTCTTATTTTTTTGTTATGTCGCTTTAGGACATTTTTCACTTCCACAAGCAGTAACAGGAGGAAATCCACCCCAAATTTTGTTACCAATTTTCCTCTGAATACGGAAACACCCTATATGTGGTCAAAAACTGATATGGGTGCATAGAAGAGTTCAGAAGGGAAGGACCGCTATATTGCTTTTGGAGGACAGATTTTGCTGGAATGGCTTTTGGGAGCTATGTCAACTATGAAGACACCCTGAGAGAAGACACCCTACTAGAGATGAGCGAATCAAAGTTGACTAAGTGGAATTCAATCCAAATTTCCTCATGGTTTGTGGTAACGAATAACATTTTTTCCTAAAATGGCTGCTGTTCGTTTTAGGACATGGAGCAAATAACTCTGGGAACAAGGGATCACCCACAATGCCATGCATGCGCCCAATCAGCAGCCAGCCAGCCCCTGTGATGTCACAGCCCTATAAATAGCCTCAGCCATCTTGAATTCAGACATTTTCCAGGGTACTTATTGCAGGGAGAGAGGTCAGCAGCCACTGGGAAAAGTGGTAAAAAATACTTTAAAACTTTTTTTTGGCTGAATAGAAGTTCAGGGACAAATCATTAGAAGTGTAGGGAAAGGATAGGGAGGAAGTATTCCACAGTATAAAAAGAGAACAGGGTTCAATGGGGGAGTGTACAGCCTGGGTAATGGGAACAATCCTATTACACCTTGCTCCACTGACTGGGGAACCAAATTGCCATTATACTGCTCCTTTCTTGTTATTGGGGTGTAAGTGCTGTGTGATACAGCGATTAACAGGGTGTATTACTAGGAAATATTTATATGTCTTATTAGCCCTTGTGCGGTGCAGTTATATGTTCTAAAGCCTTTTTTGTGGTGTATTAGTGGAAAAAAAGGCTTATTAGCCGTTGTGCAGAGAAGTGACAAAATTGCAGGCTTTTTTGTGGTGTATTAGTGGAATAAAAAAAGTATTACTTGCCGTTCAGAGGTGCAGTTATATGTTCTAAAGCAGTGATGCCCAACCTACGGCCCGCGGGCCAAATGCGGCCCGCGAAGCCGTGTCATGCGGCCCGCGCAGTGACCGAACTTTATCAGCACAGGGCGGGCTATGAACGGCACAGGCAGAAAAGCGATGCTGCCTGTGCCTGCAATCTCCCTGGCCAGCCCCGCCTCCTAGCTAATTTATTCACTGCACTTGCCTCTGCTAAATTGAAGAGAAGCTCCGTAATGTCGCACAGGCGCACTGACAGAGGCCTGAAAGATGGTGCATGCGCACTTCGATGCCTCTGCCAGTGTGCCTGTGCGAGATTACGGCGGCGCTTCTCTTCAATTTCAGAGGCAAGTGCAGTGAATAAATTAGCTAGGAAGCGGCTCTGGGTGAGGGGGATATCTGTGGAGGACACTGAAGGGGGGATCTGTGGAGGACACTGAAGGGGGGGATCTGTGGAGGACACAGAAGGAGGGGATCTGTGGAGGACACTGAAGGGGGGATCTGTGGAGGTTCTGAAGGGGGGATCTGTGGAGGACACTGAAGGGGGTGGATCTGTGGAGGACACTGAAGGGGGGATCTGTGGAGGACACTGAAGGGGGGATCTGAAAGGGGAATGTGGACGACACTGAAGGGGGGATCTGTGGAGGACACTGAAGGGGGGATCTGTGGAGGACACTGAAGGGGGGGATCTGTGGAGGACACTGAAGGGTGTGGATCTGTGGAGGACACTGAAGGGGGGATCTGTGGAAGACACTGAAGGGGGGATCTGTGGAGGACACTGAAGGGGGGATCTGTGGAGGACACTGAAGGGGGATCTGTGGAGGACACTGAAGGGTGTGGATCTGTGGAGGACACTGAAGGGGGGGATCTGTGGAAGACACTGAAGGGGGGATCTGAAGGGGGGAATCCTCCTGCTGCTGCTGCCATATCCACACTATGTCACCTTGCCACTCTGCAGTATCCTGATGCTGCTGCTGACACCATCTCCACACTATGTCACCTTCCCACTCTGTGGTATCGTCCGCTGCTGCTGCTACTGCCGTCTCCACACTATCTCACCTTGCCACTTTGTTGTATCCTGATGCTGCTGTTTCCATATCCACACTATGTCATCTTGCCACTTTGTGGTATCCTGATGCTGCTGCTGCCATTTCCACATTATGTCACCTTGCCACTGTGTGGTATCCTGATTCTGCTGCTGGCTTCTCCACACTATGTCACCTTGCCACTCTGTCGTATCCTCCTGATACTGCTGTTACCATATCCACACTTCATCACCCTGCCACTCTGTGGTATCCTGATGCTGCTGCTGCAATTTTCAGACTACAGTATGTCACCTTGCCACTCTTTGGTATCCTGATGCTGCTGCAATTTTCAATCTACAGTATGTCACCTTGCCACTCTTTGGTATCCTGATGCTGCTGCTGCCATCTCCACATTATGTCATCTTGCCACTCTGTGGTATCCTCCTGCTGCTGCTACCATATCCACACTATGCCACCTTGCTACTCTGTGGTTTCCTCCTGCTGCTAGCATAGCCTCACTATGTCACCTTGTTACTCTGTGGTATCATCCTGCTGTTGCCATATCCACACTTCGTCACCGTGCCACCATGTGGTATCCTGATGCTGCTGCAATCTATACACTACAATATGTGACCTTGCCACTCTGTGGTATTGTGATGCTGCTGCTGCTACTGCCATCTCCACACTATGTCACCTTGCCACTCTGTGGTATTCTCCCGATGATGCCATTTCCACACTTTGTTGCCTTGCCACTCTTTGGTATCCTCCTGCTACAGCTGATGCTATATCCACACTATTTCACCTTGCCACTCTGTGGCATCCTGATGCTGCTGCTGCCATCTCCACATTATGTCATCTTGCCACTCTGTGGTATCCTCCTGCTGCTGCTACCATCTCCACACTATGCCACCTTGCCACTCGGTGGTATCCTCCTGCTGCTGCCATAGCCACACTATGCCACCTTTGTTCTCTGTGGTATCATCCTGCTGCTGCTGTTGCCATATCCACACTTTGTCACCGTGCCATCATGTGGTATCCTGATGCTGCTGCAATCTATACATTACAATATGTGACCTTGCCACTCTGTGGTATCTTGATGCTGCTGCTGCTACTGCCATCTCCACACTATGTCACCTTGCCACTCTGTGGTATTATCCTGATGATGCATTTCCACACTATGTTGCCTTGCCACTCTTTGGTATCCTCCTGCTACAGCTGATGCTATATCCACACTATTTCACCTTGCCACTCTGTGGCATCCTGATGCTGCTGCTGCCATCTCCACATTATGTCATCTTGCCACTCTGTGGTATCTTCCTGCTGCTGCTACCATCTCCACACTATGCCACCTTGCCACTCTGTGGTATCCTCCTGCTGCTGCCATAGCCACACTATGTCACCTTGTTACTCTGTGGTATCATCCTGCTGCTGCTGTTGGCATATCCACACTTCGTCACCGTGCTATCATGTGGTATCCTGATTCTGCTGCAATCTATACATTACAATATGTGACCTTGCCACTTTGTGGTATCTTGATACTGCCATCTCCACACTTCGTCACCTTGCCACTCTGTGGTATTCTCCTGATGATGCCATTTCCACACTATGTCACCTTGCCACTCTGTGGTACTCTGATGCTGCTGCTGCAATTTTCAATCTACAGTATGTCATCTTGCCACTCTTTGGTATCCTGATGCTGCTGCTACCATCTCCCCACTATGCCACCATGGCACTCTGTGGTATCTTTCTGATGCTGCCAAAGCCACACTATGTCACCTTGTTACTCTGTGGTATCATCCTGCTGCTGCTGCTGTTGCCATATCCACACTTCGTCACCGTGCCAACATGTGGTATCCTGATGCTGCTGCAATCTATACATTACAATATGTGACCTTGCCACTCTGTGGTATCTTGATACTGCCATCTCCACACTTCGTCACCTTGCCACTCTGTGGTATTCGCCTGATGATGCCGTCTCCACATTATGTCATCTTGCCACTCTTTGGTATCCTCCTGCTGCTGCTACCATCTCCCCACTATGCCACCATGGCACTCTGTGGTATCTTCCTGCTGCTGCCAAAGCCACACTATGTCACCTTGTTACTCTGTGGTATCATCCTGCTGCTGCTGTTGCCATATCCACACTTCGTCAGCATGCCACCATGTAGTATCCTGATGCTGCTGCAATCTATACATTACAATATGTGACCTTGCCACTCTGTGGTATCTTGATGCTGCTACTGCCATCTCCACACTATGTCACCTTGCCACTCTGTGGTATTCTCCTGATGATGCCATTTCCACACTATGTCACCTTGCCACTCTTTGGTATCCTGATGCTGCTGCCATATCCACACTACGTCACCTTGTTACTCTGTATTATCCTTCTGCTGCTACTGCTGTTGCCATATCCACACTATGTCATTGTGCCACTCTGTGGTATACTGATGCTGCTGCTGCAATCTCCACACTACAATATGTCACCGTGCCACTCTGTGGTATGTTGATGCTGCTGCTGCAATCTCCACACTACAATATGTCACCTTGCCGCTCTGTGGTATCCTGATTATGCTGCTGCTGCTGCTGCTACTGCCATCTCCACACTATGTCACCTTGCCACTCTGTGGTATCTTCCTGCTGCCATCTCCACACTGTGTCACCTTGCCACTCTGTGGTCTCCTGATGCTGCTTCTGCTGCCATCTCCACACTATATCACCTTGCCACTCTGTGGTCTCCTGATGCTGCTGCTGCTAATGGCATCTCCACACTGTCACCTAGCCACTCTGTGGTATCTTCCTTCTGCTGCTGCCATATCAACACTATGTCACCTTGCCGCTCTGTGGTCTCCTCCTGCTGCTGCTGCCATTTACAAACTGTCACCTTGCCACTCTGTGGTATCCTGATACTGCTGCTGCCATCTCCACACTATGTCACCCTGCCACTCTGTGGTCTCCTGATGTTGCTGCTGCCATCTCTACACTATGTCACCTTGCTACTCTGTGGTTTCCTCCTGCTGCTGCCATCTCCACAGTATGTCACCTTGCTACTCTGTAGTATCCTGATGATGCTGCTGCTACTGCCATCTCCACACTCTGTCATTGGGGCACTCTGTGGTCTCCTTATTCTGCTTCCACCTCATCAGTATGTCAAAGGTCCACTCTGTGGACTTTTCATGCTGTTCCCACCCTCCCCACTTCATGACTGGGCGACTATTTTGCCTTTCAGCCTTGCTGACATCATGATTTATTTGACCTTTCTTCTGATCTGTGAGAAGGAAGGAAAAATTAGACGCACAACAGATCCTGTCTGTGTAGCAGCTATAAGGCCTATATGTTCTATCAGAATTGGCTTATGATTAGGTAGCCAAAAGCAGTTCTGGGTACAAAACACAGAAGACGTGCACTATCTGTATGGATGGTTCCCTACACGAGGGATGTTCAACCTGCGTCTCTCCAGCTGTTGCAAAACTACAACTTGCAGCATGCCTGGACAGTCTACAGCTATCAGCCTACAGCAGGGAATGGTGGGAGTTCTAGTTTTATAACAGCTGAAGGGCCACAGGTTGAGCATCTCTACCCTACACAATTCACTGAGTAAGACAATCTAGTTATAAGTGTATTAGAACAGTGCACCACTCAGTTGTGGGTTGTGGTGCAATACTTGATAAGAACAGTGCACCATCACAGGCAATGAATGTGCCTTGAACACTTTTGAAAGTTAACTGTTAGCCCTGTTATTATTGCAATAAAAAATAATGTAAAAATGAATTAAAATATGGATTTTTAAAAACATCAAATAGTATGGCAAAAAATCCTGCCTGCAAGAGCGGACAGAGTTTCGTTAATAAAAATGGTAGTGCTGCCCCAGGTTCTTTATGTTTTGCGCAACTCGCCTGTATGGATTGAAGACAAGTATTTCAGATTGATAGAGAGGATGCTTAACGATTTATTATGGGGGAGGAAGCGTGTGAGATTGAAGGTGCTCTACTTTTCTATGCCCTACAATCGGGGAGGTCTTAACCTCCCCTATTTTAGGGGTTACTTTGTGGCCTCCCAACTTTGCCTTTTTAATGATTGGGAAAATAGCCATCTCTGTAGTAAACTGGTGAAAGACTCAGGTTTTTCGGATATTTTTTACCATATTAGAGTCTGATTATCTATCAAACATACAGATTGGTTATACATTTTTCTGCAGAATGGCCATAAAGGCATGGTTGGTTATAAGGAGTTGGTGTAAAGTTAAGGCATCACTCATGTGCACCCCATTATGGCACAATTCAAAGCTCTTGAATTTAGATGACCCAAATTGTCGGCAACATTGGAGGACTAAAAATGTTTAGTACTTGCACCAAGTGGTCAGAGGTGGACAAATTCTGTCCCTCATGGTGCTAAAGCAAAAGGAAAATGTAGGTGAGGTGGCTTGGTACGCATATTTTCAATTGAGGTTAGCACTTTCTAGTACTTCTAACAGTCACTTATTTACTGTAGACACTCCTGAATTTTTACATGATTTAATTTGTAAGAAAGTTGTCATGAAAGTTAAAATATCACACTGCTACAGACACTTAATGGGAAAAAAAATTTGGGATGTTCTCTCTCCAGGACAGAGATCTTGGTCCACCTTGCTTTCAGAGGCGGGCCCTCCAGACTGGGAGAATATAGGTGAAAGTTTAAATTTTGTTTCACATAATTTTAACCACACTGTCGTACAATTTAATATTATGCACAAAATATATGTGACACCTATATGGCTATATAGGCGAGGACTTAGAGCCTCCTCTGAAAGCCCACGCTGTGGTGACCCCGAGGCAGATCATTTACATCTGTTCTGGGGTTGCCCGAGGGTGGGCAGGTATTGGAGATTGGTTCAAACAATCCTGGCTCGGAAACTCAACATTGACGTCCCCTTGTACCCCAGGATATGGGTCCTGGGAGACCTATCGGAGGTTAACTGTCAGCCTATAAAATGCCGACTGTTGATCAAGGTGATGTTCCTAGCCAGGCTTCTTATATCTAGAACATGGTTCTCCTCCTCTGCTCCAGACTGTAATAATTGGTTGGGTTTGGATGAGAAAGTGAAAAGCTATGAGAGGATTCTGTATAAACAAAGAGGTTCCTACTTAAAGTGGGGTAAAATGTGGAAGGATTGGGACACGGTTAATTAATCCGGTTTCCCCTCCCTTCTTTTCCCTTTTTTTTTTTTTTTTCTCTTTTTTTTGGGGTGCGCGGGGTGGGTTGGGGATGATCTTATCATTCTGGTCTTTTCTATGCAAATTGTAATTGCTAAGATGATTAAAATAAAGGAAAATTCTATTTAAAAAAAAAATCTAATTGTTTTTCCAATTGTGATTTTTTTTTTATTACAAAAGCCCATCTGTCTAAATTATATTTTTTGTAATTTAAAAATCAAATGGAGTTAGCCAAAAGTCTGCTAAAAAATAACCATATTTATTTTTGTATTTTTCTTTTCTTTTCTTGATGTGTATAAAAATAAAAATGCTAATTTTGGCATTGCACAATCTTTTATCCTTCATTCCAAGATGGTGGCTGTATCATTACAGATTAGGCATCTACTAATAGTATGTAAACATTAGCATCCAAACGTATCATTCAGTGAATTGTCTAACATATTTAATTAAATAAATCAGAGCTCTACAAATCTTTCTGATGAACATGTGAGCAAATGACGGAATGTTGAAGATTGCCTGACTATGTTACGGGACATTTTAAACTAATTACTACTACTGTTTATACAACCTAATTTTCCTAGGAAAATGTAGTAAATTAACTCATAATGTCAAGGTTAAGATCCCCCAATATGGTTTGTTTTAGTTTAATTGTTACAAATTGAATTCATTACAATTGTCATTGATGCTGCAAGACGCAGAAACTGCTTCCTTGTCAGAGTCTTTAAGCAAAAACCCTTTTGTTCTCCTATATAATCAGCCTAGGAAAAATATTTAAAGCAGCAGGAAATTAGAAGACACAATTCTTATTTTCAAATTGAAAACATCTAGAACATCTTGTAAAGCAATATGTTTAATGGAAAATAAGACATTCATGAACTCTTTCACATTTGTACTTACCTAAAGCATACCTTCTAATTAAAGGTAATCTCTGGACAAATCGCTGACACACAAAAACTTCTCCAGACCTGTCACATGTCTTCTTTGAGAATAGACACATGGGGAAGAGACACAATAAACAGGAGCCAACTTGTTTACTTCTATAGGAGAGATTTCTAGGCATTTTCTGTGACCTGTGCAGAGGTTATGAGGAGTAGATAAGTTGTGATATCACTTTTTGTGAATGGTTGATCCTGTGTTGTGCATATAAAGGTGATATTTAGAGATGAGCGAATCGAAGCTGACAAAGTGGAATTTCCTCGCTCTTCGTGCTAACAAATAGTTTTTTCCCCTAAAATGGCTGCTGCACGTGTGAGGACATGGGGCAAGAAACTCTGGGAAGGAGGGATCACCCACAATGCCATGCACGCAGCCAATCAGCAGCCAGCCCTGTGATGTCACAGACCTATAAATAGCGGCAGCCATCATAGATTCTGCCATTTACCAGTGTACTTAGTGCAGGAGAAGATGTCTGTAGGAGCTAGGCACAGTGATAGAAAAAACATCATTGTGCTGAAAGTACAGGGAAAGATTATTTAAGGTGTAGGGAAAGGATAGGGAGGAATCAATCCACAGCATTTCTGTCGAACAGGGTTCAGTCGGGGAGGTGACAACGTGGGTAATAGGAACACTGACTGGGGATCCAAATTGCCTTTATACAGCTCTGTAATTCCATCAAACTGTTCTTATTAGGGTGTAAGTGCTGTTTGATACAGGCATTAACAGGGGTTATTACAAGGAAATATTTCTACATTTTATTTGCCCTAGTGTGGTGCAGTTATATGTTCTAAAGCATTTTTGGCTTGGATTAGTGGGAAAAAAGTGCTTATTAGTCGTTCTGTGGTGAAGAGTGAAAACTACAGGCCTTTTCTGTCGTGTATTAGTGGAAAATGAAAAAAAATATATTTGCCGCTCAGCGGTGCAGTTATCTGTTTCAAAGCCCTTTTTGCATGTATTAGTGGAAAAAGAAAAAAATATATTTGCCGCTCAGCGGTGCAGTTATCTGTTTTAAAGCCCATTTTTGCTTGTATTAGTGGAAAAAGGAAAAAATATCTTTGTCGCTCAGCAATGCAGTTTTCTGTTTTAAATCCCTTTTTTGAGTGTATTTGTGGAAAAAAGATAAATATCTTTGTCGCTCAGTTGTGCAGTTATCTGTTCTAAAGCCTTTTGTGGCCCGTATTAGTGGAAAAAGGAAAAATATCTTTGCCGCTCAGTGGTGCAGTGATATATTCTAAAGCCCAGTTTGCTGTGCATTATTGGCGAAATAAATATATATTTGCCGTTCAGCATTGCACTTATGTGTTGAAAAGCCTTTTGTGTAAAAGAAAAAATGTGGGCGTAATTGCCTTTCAGCGGTGCAGTGAGATATTTTACAACCCAGTTTGGCGTGTATTACTGGTGAAATAAAAATATATTTACCGTCCTGCGTTTCACTTATCTGTTGAAAAGCCTTTTGTGTAAAACTAGAAAAAAAATGAGGGTGCAATTGCCGTTCTGCGGTGCAATTATATATTCTAATGCCCAGTTTGCCGTGTATTACTGGCAAAATAAAAATATATTCGCCGTCCTGCGTTGCACTTATCTGTTGAAAAGCCTGTTGTGTTCTGTAACAGTTAAAAAAAAATTAGGGCCTATTTGTCATTTAGCAGTGCAGTGATATATTCTAATGCCCTGTTTGCTGTGTATTAGTGGCAAAATAAAAAATATTTGATCTAACATTTGGTTATTTGATCTAACAGTATTTCAGGCAGAGAAGTGCCAGGCCCTGCATAGGGGACTGGCAGAGGCCTAAATGTTTCTGGCGCAGGCAGAGGTCCCAGCGCAGAGTAAGAGGCCATGACACCAGGGGTCACTTCGAGAGGCCTGAACTCCCAATGTCAGCTAGCGGTCGTGCCATGACCAGCGACCCAGCGTTTTTTGAATCTTTGACTTTGTCGCAAGTGACATCAGACACCAACAGGCAAAAGTCAGTAGGTTCATCAGACACAACCCTTAGTTGGCATGGCCCGGGAGCAGGTCCTGTGCCTTCACCTGTCTTCAACCTGCCTCTGTCCTTTTCTGTTTCCTCACCGCGAGGAGTATTATATGCTGTAGGCTCATCTCCACTTTTCAGCGAGGAAGAACTACTAGAGGACAGTCAGCAGCTACTGCCCAGCCAAGATGTGGAGGATACATCCACCGCTTCCTCCACTAGGCAGGCAAGTAGTGATGAGGAGAGTGGCGTGGGAGCTGGTGTTGAGAGCCGTCAGGCTCCTGACCAAGAGACGGTTGAGAAAGGACATCAGTGACGTTCAGACAGTACTCAATGATGATGATGTTGCTGATGGCACCTGGGAGCCAGGTGACGAAGGGGCTTCATCATTATCGGGAGAAGAGGGTGGCAACTTGTCCGTGATCCAGCGGTGGAGCCAGCAAGTCGCTAGCGTGGGCAGGAGTCAGCAAGGTGGCAGCAGTGGGAGGTCGGTAGTCAAACACTCCCGGGGTAGATCACTCACTTCGTGAGAGCCTATCTGGCCAGGAAGTAGCAGTGCAGGGGCTTAAGGGGGCAGTGGCAGTAGAAGTCAGTCAGTGCGCAGAGTTGGGGGCAAAATCACCTACTCGGTGGTATGGCTTTTTTTTTTAAACCGCCGGAGGAGGTGAACGTGGCCTTAAGTAGAATCTGTGGGCAGAGGGTGAAGCATAGCCAGGGTGCCAATTTTGGCACTACGGCCCTGCATAAATATATGCAGTATCACCATAAAGTGGCCTGGGAAAACCGTGGCACCGATGTGGTGGTCCAGCCTGCCGCAGCAACCGCTGCATTAACCAATGGCACACACCCGGTTTCTGGAAGTCAAATCTCCACCACCTTAGCTGAAGGGAGCAGTCTGTCATTCCCATCTTCTGTTGGTCCTGATGCTCCTGCTCCTACTCCTCGTCATTGTCACACAGTTTGTCAGCTATCAATCACCAAAGCAATTGCCAAGTGACAACAGTATGCGTGCACTCATCCAACAGTGTAGAAGCTGAATGTGCTCCTGTCCAAGTTGCTGGAGCTGTAACTACGGTCAGGGACAGTACATGTCCTTTACGGCCCACTGGGTGAATGTGGTTCCTGCATAGCCACACCAGCAACTTCGCCAGGTGACGCTGCTTCCGCCTCCATGTTGCCACGCCGTTGGTCCAGCGACAATGTCCTCCTCTTCCTCCTCATCCTCCACAGTGTCCTCAGCCTCCACTGTAGGGACAATTCATAGTGGCCCTCCAGCATACCACATGTGCAGGGCACGGCGGTGTCACGCTGCTCTGCACCTCGTTTGCCTGGGCGAATGGAGTCACACAGGTCAATAACTGCACCATATCCTTGAACAAGAAATCGAATCCTGGCTTTCTCGGTGACAACTGAAAATCGGAACCATGGTGTACCGACAACGGGAAGAACATTGTGTCTACGCTGTGTCAAGGAGTGCTGAGCCATGCGCCCTGCATGGCACACATGTTTAATCTGGTTGTCAAGCAGTTCCTTAAGTCTTCCACCCATCTGCAAGACATCCTAAAAATGGCCAGGAAACTTTGCATGCACTTAGCCACTCGTACACCGCAAAGCACATCCTCCTTGAGCTGCAGCAGCAGAACGGCATCCCCCAAAATAGGCTGATATGGAACATTTCCACCCGTTGGAATGCCACCCTCCATATGTTGGATCGACCATACGAACAGAGAAAGGCCATCAATGATTTACTGATGATCTGAGCGGACAGGAGAACTCCTCTGTGCAACTTCGATGTCAGCCAGTGGCAGCTCATGTGTGACACCTGCCGTTTGCTCAGGCCCTTTGAGGAGGCCACATTATTTGTCAGTCGCCAGGACTACGGGATAAGCAATGTCATTCCACTGCTTCATGTCCTGGAACAAATGCTGGTAAATATGGCTGGTCAGAGGACTGGAGACATGACGCCTAGATCTCCTGGCCACATGAGCCCTGTGGGGGCTGAACTAGAGGAGGAGGACATTGGAGCACAAGCAATGTGTAGCAAAATGGGTGTTTTTTTTCTACCCAGTTCACAAGAGAGGAGGAGCAGCATGAGGAGCTGAAGGGCGATGAGGAAGATAAGGCAGAGGACCCAGACACACTGTGGCAGTATGCAGTAGAGATGGAGGCAGGGAGTCCCTCCGAGTCACTTACGCAAATGGCCCACTGCATGCTCACTTGCTTGGATAGTGACAGCCGAATTGTCACCATTCGGCAGAGGGATGACTTCTGGCTCTCCACCTTGTTGGACCCTCGCTACCAGTCCAAAATGGGGGC